>NC_056733.1:1383550719-1383560719 GCF_019279795.1 Protopterus annectens
CTTATGTATAATAGGGACACAGGGACAGGGAATCGAACTGTGAAAGTTCTAGGGACAGGGCTCAGCATTCCACTATGTGCTTGTGTGTTTACTACTTCGAGTTTATTTCACTGTTCCTGGACACTCTTGTATGTTTAGCATACATTTCGGTATCCACGGACACTGAATTACTGACACTATTAGGGGCAGGCTCTACTAGTAGGCATAGTGGGGTTTGCAAGAGTCGGGGCATGTTTATGCCTCCATAGAGCACTTGTACATGCCCCCTGCACTCGCACACATCCTGTGCACGTCGAGGTTGTGGTGGCACACCCTCATACATATTCATATGGCACTGCTGTGCCATCTGTAGTGAGGACGCTCGGTGCAAAGCTAAAACCGTCCTTGTGCTGAGCTTCTTGAATCCTGGGGACTGTCTTTATTGGGAGTCGATATCGCAGCTTCAACATCTTGATGTTGACTTCCTTCCTTAAAGAGGATAGGCTTGAAATGGCCAGTCGATCTTTTTGACGTCACGTCCTCCACCAAATCCTGAACCAGCAATTCTGGATAGCCTCTTCTGAGAAACATCATACAAAGGTTAACACATTCTTGGTGAAATTCAGAATCCAAGAAAATCATTCTGGCTGCTCAGACTAGTTGCCCTTTCACTACAGATCTCTTCTGGTGAAAAGGGTGGGAGCTTGAAAAGTGTAGAAAAGTGCTGGAATACATACTTTTTCTGTAAATTTTAGAAGTATAGTTCTGCCCTTCATTGTCATTTTCTAATAAAACATCCAAATAGTAAACTCTTTCAAGATGAAATTCCTGAGCAGCTGTAAAATAAAGGAGGAGAGAAAAAGAGACGTGAAAGCATTATGCATACCAGTCTTCCCTATCTACAGCTTTCCATTCCATTTAAGGTTGTTTTACCTGTATATTTACACAACTGTGAGATGCCAACAATCCTAAACTCATCCAGCCTGCTTGAGCCATTTCAGGTCATTATAATGGTGGCTGCATTGCTCTCCAGTATGTGGTATGTCATCCACTCTGGAGACCACCTTGGCCAGACTGTTGCAAGCCTCAGCCTTATTCTGACACCCAGTATAGTCCCCCTGCAGCACCCTATAGCTGCAGCGCTTTATGAGGAATGCAATAAATATTTTTGACTCCTCCACCTTTGAGTCCTGAAATCAGCACCATCATTCCCAGTCCTGCCTCCTTTGCACAGAATCTTCCAGCAACATTAAAAATGTTTTCCTACCAATTCATGATATCGTGTTTTACGCACAGTGCACAAACCCGCACAATCATGCCAACTGTGTATGTGTGATGGTGCATGAAGAGCAACATTACCAGACAGGATTGCAGTTTATGAAATAGGGAGGATAATGTGACAGTTGGCATTATTTTATGGCATGTGTGCTGCTAGACCTGACAACACTTTGTCCAGTGGTCAACAAAGATATGTTAAATGACTTGGCTTTTAAGAATTGAACTTGGAGGCACCTGTTGTATGACTTGACACATATTTTGTGTGGCCTTATATACTGATAAAAGTAATTTGTACAATGTGAGATTCAAAGCTATGTAAAATAAGAATACATATATTTCCACATAGGTGTTTTTTTCCTCATTGCCACAGATGAAGTGTTTGCCTTGCCAACCACGGTCATTAATAATATACACCTTAAAGAGTGAGTGGTGCTATACTTCAATTAATCATGTATATATGTGACATGACAAGGTCCTGGTTTATGCATTCTCAGGTGTGATGCAGGAGTAATGTGACAATTTACTGGAAATGCATATACTTGTATTACTTTCGGGGTAGATTTTTGACTTCTGGTTCAGACCACATAATACATTCCGTTTTACAGTTATACTTACGGAAGGCATGTAGATGACTGTCAGTAAACTATGACGTTCAACCCAGGCCTGAAAATACATTTATAATTACAGAGCCATAATTTTCATGCTACATCATAATTTTTGTTAAAAATTACATTTGGATACAATTAATAAAAGGTAGACTGTGGTGGATTAGAGCCTTCACTCACCTGTGCTATGGTTAGGAATTTACACATGGTGTCACAGGAAAAGCTATGCAAAAGGTGTATTTTTACAGTCAGTACTATCCAGACTGTTGATGGCTGTGCATCACCAATTACCTGTCTGTGCAAAGGAAGGCAAAGCAAATAAAAATGTATCAGTTTGTTTGCAACAATTACATTGTAACAATGTTTCTTTTATTTTTAGCACTGAATCATGTTTATGCACAGGTGAGCAACACGCAAATAACAGACAGAAGCGAATACAGACTATTCCTCAGTAAATAAAAAAAAAAAAAACTACTTTGGAACTCAAACCAGTCTACATATTTTATCTATTGTTTACCTCAATATCTTTTCACTTTCCCCAGAATTCATGAAGCCATTTTTTCCGTGCAGGAACAGTGTAGCCATTCCTGCACAGAATATGGCAGCCGAGCTATCCAGCAAACAGCTGATCTGACATGCACGAGTGTGCCTACACTGTTCCTGCACGGAGAATGCTAATTACCTCATTTGCTGGTGAAAACCATGCAAATGAGGTGAATTAGCAATTCACCAAGCAGCCATGAATCCATGCAGGAACAGTGTTATTTGCAGAAATGTATTTGGTTACTAACCAAATACATTTCTGTTAATAACAAAACCAAAGCATGACATCTTTCAAAAAAGCATGTATTCAGTGGTTAGGTATGCCAATGGCCAAATATATGGCCATTGGCCTGGAAAACTGTTTCTTTTTTATAAAATCAGTTTTTTTTTTGGCCACTCTCGGCCATTTAAGCATAGGGCAACAGCGTGCAAACGGGATCGGGCGTAAAATAAAAAAAAAGGTGAAAACTCAATTTTAAGGGAAATCTGCATCTTGTCATTATAGTCTATGGCATGCAAAATGAAAATACCAGGGAACGGTGGTTGTCAAGAGGAAAGGCACTGTGTAAGTGCAGTAACTATGGACTAAGGCAGTGGGGTATACAAATGAGGAGAAATTTACTGAATCACAGAAATCGTCTAAGTCCCAAACTGCACCTAACTGTGTAGGTGTTCCAGCATGATGGTGTAACTAGGAGGAGCAACAGACTTGAAAAGGGGAAGGGGGTGTGTAAGGCATGTTGTAAGCACATTGGAGCCCTAAGGTGCAGAGATAAGCCTAGCTAAGTACAGTTAAGCAAGGTTGTGTGTCTGAGGCTGCATTGTCTTATTCCATGAACTGAGGAGCATGTTTGCACCCAGGGCAGGGCCATTTCTTACTGTTTACATTAGCTAAATGGGTTTTTTTGCGGCACACACCCAGTGTAAAAAAAAAAATGGAAATAGCAGGACTATTTATATTTGGGTACTGGGTTTGCACGGCTCGCCTCAGGGTTTAAAAGGGAAGGAAATGGAGAGGGAAAAATAGCAGAATTAAAGCAATCAGGTACAAATAACATAGCTGGCAGGGGGAATGTAGCATAGTCAGCCAATCATACAGGCAGCATCTTCAGCACAGCAGTATAAAGTATGGAAACAACTTACAGTCTGTTTTTCCCCCAAACTCTGCACCATTGGTGTACACATGCGGGGTAATTTTAACTGGAAAAATGCTAGGGGCTGCCATCACTTTGATCCATCAGTATGTGCTAGAGGCTGATGACTGAGAGGAGGATAATGCTGACAACCGCCACAGACCAAGGAGAAGAGTGACCCAGGGTAACTTACCAGGTGCTACATGATCTGGAGATAGTAGAGCTCTACAGGGTGGACAGAAACATACTTCAGAAAATCACTGAGCTGTGCCGGCCTCAGCTCAGACCCAGAACCAACAGAGGGAAACCCATCCCAGTGGATACCAAGGTATGTGTAGCCTTAAGAATTCTATCTACAGGGACTTTTCAAAGACCTACTGGGGACATCATGGGGGTCTCACAGGCATCTGCATCCTGGGGTAATCCACCAGTTCCTGGATGCCATGCTACCACATGCCAGTGAGCACATTTCCTTTCCTAACACCCATGAGGAGAGGACCAGAAATATGCATCTCTTCCACTGTGTAGCAGAATACCCAGAGGTACTGGGTGCCATAGACTGCATGCATAGCCACATCAAAGCACCACTCAGTTTACAGGGTAGGGTCTACATAAACCACAAGGGATTCCCCACCATCAACTGCCAGGTCATGTGCAATGCCCAGGACATTATCATGAATGTTTGTGCTGGCAGCCCTGGAACTTATCACGACTCCCACATCTGGCATTCGTCACAGCTGTACCAGGTATTTGCCAGTGGGGGCATCCCGCATAGCCATCTAGTGGGGGATGCTGGGTATGCACTGGAGCCGTGGATGATCACATCCATCATAAATGCACATACACCCACATAAGAATGCCATAATGAGGCACACGCACAAACCAGGATCATTACAGAGCATGTATTTGGGATGCTCAAATCATGGCTCCACTGCCTTGACATATCTGGTGGAGCCTTGCAATACTCTCCAGCCACATGTGCACACATGTTCATAGTATGTGCCGTGCTACACAATATGATCTTGTGTAAACAGCTGCAGCAGGAACAGCATGGAGAAGGGCCACACAGCCCACCACCATTGCCAAGGTCCCGACAGGCACAGAGGGACTCACAGGATTAAGCCCCCGAACCTACTCCTGTAGGCAGACGGAGGCATGCCCAGTATGCTCAGGCCTTGGTAAGGAGGCAATGCATAGCAAACACACTGACACTGTAGGGACCCCAGGGACTGACACCTGTCTCTGACTTGCACACACAGTAAAATGGATGACACACACATCACATTACCTGTAACTTACCATGTATAGGCAGTGTACTGGGTGCATCCAACATAGGCAGACCTCAAGCACATCCTCACAACTCCCGTAAGCACAAGGCAAGTCAGTCTTCTTAACAATAAATGAATGGATTAGTATGTTTTGCTAGCATATCTATGGTAATGCTGCATGCATGCAAGGGAATGGGGTGGCCTACTGGGATAGCAGCACACAACTGACAGCTATGTGGGACACCAGGAAATGTCTGGCCAAAACTGGCCTCCACACACTATTCAGTAGTACCCAAGGTGGGAAATCTCACTGCAGTATATGTATGGGGACAACTAACTGGGGGTCATAGGTCACAGGCATGGATGTCAGAGTGGGGGTCCTATAACCACCCCTCACATCCACACAGCATGACAGCTGTAGAAAACCACAGAGAAATGTCTGGTAAAGGCACACAAATGGCAGCAATGTTGAATTACCCCCTACAGACTCACACAGTGATAGCACAGCAGGACCCGCAGTTGCAGTAAGGCTATGAAGGGTAAGAAGTCTGAAACTCAAATGTATGCCAGTACAATCTGACCTGGGCTCTTTACTGATATTCCTCTAGTCCCCAAGACAGGGCACAATAGTATGGTAAATGTAACCAAAATGTAAAGCAAATATTAGCACAGTCTGTGCAAATGTGTACAGTTGACAGGTGTGCCCCCCCCCCATATACCCACACAAATGCAGTAACATGTATGTTTACAGGGAAAAAGTAGCATAGCACAAATTGGCAGGGCTGTACCAATACACATGAAAACATGTTGCCTGTTCAAAATATGCAGGGGTCAATGAACTATGTGTATGTGCGGTTAATACTGTCTGTATCTGGCCAAGGCGTTCTCCTGGAAGTCGTCTTGTAGTGCCCTAGGTAGAGTGCTGCCTTTGATGGAGCCATGTTCAGATAACTGCTATGCCAACTGTTATGTATGTCAGTGACACCCACTGCTCTGCCACTGACATATCTGGAAGTGACAGTGCTTTGTGGAATATACTACACATATTAGTGACATCTTGAAGGATGTGTAGCAGAGCTGCCAAGGCTTTTGTGAATATAAGTGTTTTTTGGTACTGTTGCCAGTCGTCATTCTCAATAATCCTTTTTTCTTATGTTTGCTTTTACATATAATGGACATGCCTGCACAGTTGAATGCACTCTGTACCCACACTCATAACTCCCAACCTCTGACAGCAAGATGTCTGGACAAGGGCAGAAATAAAAGTGGAACAAAGGCACAACGATAGGCATGTTTTGTAAATATCACCCTTACATACTGAGAAAGTTGGTAGGGTGAGGGGTTTGCAGTAGCAGGAATTGTCTGAAGGCTATGTAGTCTGAAACAGTAATGTCTGTCATTATTTTGTAACATCACTCTTCAATTATATGTAACTAATGTGCCATAAAAACACAAGTTTACATAGAAAGGATAAAAACTCTAGCCAAACACCTGGACAACATGCCAAAAAATGTACAGGTGAGAGGTATGCCCATACAAGGATATGACATCTTAGGTTAGAAAGATTCCACACAAGCAGGAGACCCCCAGCCAATATATCACCAGGTTGCTGGACTGTTTACACAGCTGAGTCATTACTAAACTGGCTGTAGCCACACCTCACAAATGCCCTTGTTGGGCAAGAATTTACATAGTTGCCCTCATAATATTAGTGTATGCATCATACAACTAGTATTCCTCTGGTAAAGCACTGTGATGATCTCAGGATGTCTGGCACTAGGTAATGACACAATATATTGTAGTTTCAGACTACAGATATGTCAGAAAATGTCTACTAAACAAAACAAGTACCCTGAGGAAAGTCCTGTGTACTCCTGAGAGGTATGGCTGTAGCACACAAAACCCTGGACTGGAGTACACCTAGCTTTGGAATGGAGTCCCACTCTAACTATAGAAGGTCACACTGGGCATGCTCCTACACTTAGAGACTCACAGGACATGTTGGAACCTACATCGGAATATATGACTGCATTGGGTGTATATGTCTGTGTATACAGACAACTATGTATACCTCAACTGTCCCCACACACACATATCAGACAGGAGTACCCTCAGCTAGCTATAGGTGGCCCATATGTGATATATATGCATCTGTTGCATGGGATATACACACACATATATATAGCAACAGATAACATATGTCAAGCATAACACACACATAGATGTGGGGAAGTGAGAGATAGACAGTGATAGAGAGAGAGAGAGAGAGAAAAACAGGGGGACACAGACAGAGTGAGTCACACACACGGATATACTGAATGGCATAAAGTGATGTCCTGCTGTGGACAGTGGCATACCAGTTGTAAACAGTTGCACATGCCAGCATAAAAGGCGAGCCCCATTGTGTAACAGTACTGAGGTTGGGTTTATAATATCACATCATGTGTGTGTGTGTGTGTGTGTGTGTGTGTGTGTGTGTGTGTGTGTGTGTGTGTGTGTGTGTTTCCATAGGTCTAAGCATTAGGAGACTCTTAAGATATGCTGCTGTCATTCACCTTAGAAATACCATTGCACACTGATCACCCCTATAAGTTCTGTAGCACGTGCAATAACTGCATAACACTATAGTACAAATAACTAGATAGGTAGGGGTTCTAATCTCAATACTGGTGTGTGTGTGTGTGTGTGTGTGTGTGTGTGTGTGTGTGTGTGTGTGTGTGTGTGTGTGTGTGTGTGTGTGTGAGAGAGAGAGAGAGAGAGAGAGAGAGAGAGACAGTTGTGTATGTGAGAGTGAGGGAGGGAGTGTGTGTTTGCTTATAGGTGAAACAGTTTTAGGCCATTCCCACCCACAACACTTCCCAGTGCCCCACTTTGACAGTCTTGCTGATGTTATTCCCCTTATAAGCAGCTTTGGCCAGTTATCAGTCCAGTAAGCTCCATAGTGCATGTGATAACTGCTTAACACTGTAGTACAAATCATTAGCTAGACATGGGTTCTAATCTCAGATCTGGCAAAAACGTGTGTGTGTATGGTTGTAAGAAGAAGTTTTTTGATAAGTCTGCCACCCACTGATCTACGTTATCACTCCTGCTGATGTCATTCCCCTTATCAGCACCTTTGGCCAGTTGTCAGCCCAGTAAGCTCTGTAGCATGTGCAATACCTGCATAACCCTATAGTACAAATAACTAGATAGGCAGGGGTTTTACTCTCTGACATGGCAAATGTGTGTGTAGCTATATAAGTGTGTGTGTAAATGTGTATGGTTGTAGGAAGAAGTATTTTGATAAGTTTCCCACCCACTGCCCTACTTTATCAGTCTTGCAGATGTCATTCCCCTTATCAGCACTTTTGGCCAGTCGTCAGCCCAGTAAGCTTTGTAGGGAGTGTGATAACTGTGTAACACTCTACTAAAATAACTAATAGACAGGGGTTCTTCTCTCAGATCTGGCAAATGTGTGTGTGTGTGGGTGTATAAGTGTGTGTGTATGTTTCTAGGAAGAGGTATTTTGATAAGTTTCCCACCCACAACCCTACTTGATCAGTCCTGCTGATGTCATTCCCCATATCAGCACATTTGGCCAGTTGTCAGCCCAGTAAGCTCAGTAGCACATGCGATAACTGTGTAACACCATAGTATAAATGCCTAAGTAGACAGGGGTTCTACTCTCAAATCTGGCAAATGTGTGTGTGGGTGTGTAAGTGTGTGTGTGTGTATGTTTGTAGGAAGAAGTATTTTGATAATTTTCCCACCCACTGGCCTACTTTATCAGTCATGCTGATGTCACTCCCCTTGTAGGTTCTTAGGTGTGTACTAGGCTAATGGCCCTGCAGCCTTTACAAGTCTAGCTCATAGAAGTGCCCTGCCATTGTGCCACCTGATGTTAGTTCCCAGTGCCTCCATCAAGTAGATCCACTTGAGTGATCCCTGGGGTGAGCTTTCTAGTACCCATCCATTCATCAAGATTTCACTATAATAGGGTCATCTAGGTGCTTTTCTTGACATGTATGGGAAGTCTATTCCAGGGCATGTGCAGTCTCTGGGTAAGGAACCTGTCCCTCCAGCATGTTGTGTTGATTGTGGTAATGAAGTTGAGGTCCCTGCAGTGTGTGGTGCAGAGGGATTTGGATGTCTTTAAATGTAGCATTTCTAAAAGAGCTGGGTCAGACATGGCTTTGCAAATCAAGCAGAGATCGTCTCTAAGTAGGTGATATGAGACAGAGAATAGCTGGAGTCTTTTGAGTCTGTCTGTATAGGACGTGTTTAATGCCTAGGATCCTCTTTGTGAGGCACTTCTGTGGCCTCTCCGGCTGTTGCAGGTGTCTAGTGAGGTACATGCCAAATGGGCCATTATACGTGGTGATTGGTCTAATGCAGGAAGAGTACACAGAGACAATTACCTATTTCTTCCTGGATGCAAAACCCTTGGCAATGAGATGTGCCACATAGAAGGATTTCCTGACCACAGTGGCAATGTGGTGGTTAAAGGAGAGGTTGCTGTCAACCTGTGTCCCCAGATCTCATAACGCCTACAGTGTTCAGTGGGCTCCCATCAATGTGGTACTTACTGAGAACTGAGTTTTTACCAAAAGGGCTGATAATGCATTTTGTGGTGTTAAGCTTCAGGCCATGGTTTCCACACCAGTCAGTGGTCTCAGTGAGGCCTTTCTGTAGGATGTCTGCATCACTTGTGGAGTTAATGATGGCTCCCAACTTGCAGTTATCTGTGAACTTGGTCAGCCAGAATTCCTTTGTGTTGGCCTGGACTCCTGAGAAGTAGACGCTGAACAGGAGAGTACCCAGGAGTGATCCCTGTGGGACTCCACTCATGACTGGTTGGCAGTCTGACTTGGAACTCGCTACTTTCACACTGTGTGTTCTATCTGTGAGCCAATTTGTAATCCCCCTAATGATATAGAGGTTAATGCTTAATTTTATGGGTTCATCAATAATACCTGATTGAGGAATGGTATCAAGAGCCTTGGCCAGATTGACATAGGCTGTATGCAGTGCCTTACTGTCATAGACAGCCCTGGTGACTGACTCAAAGGAGTCAACCAGGTTGAGCAGGCATGATCTCCCTTTCACAAAGCCAAACTGCGTGGGGTCTAGAGTTAGGAGATTACCTATATGTTTGTCAATCAGGTCCCTGATGATGTGCTCCATAGCTGTACATATCAGACTCATCAGGCTA
>NC_056733.1:1383565719-1383575719 GCF_019279795.1 Protopterus annectens
ATGCATATACACCTGGTGCATGTACATATAAAGCTATACCTTGGCTATGACATGGTCGGTGTATTCCCACTCTGCCATACTCCCTCTTGGGAATGTCTGCAGGGCCACAGCCTGCAGACACACAGATGCCTAGAACACAAACAGAATACAGCATGTCAGACTACATTCAGTCAGTGGTACTAACAGCAATAATGCATCATGGCTAATAAGGTACATACACCTATATGTGTACCCATAACAAATGCAAGCAGACAGCACCTTAAATAGTATTACATAGCTACACTTTACTATATTCACCCTGTGCATCATACCCATATTAGTATGTACCTGCATTCATGTTATGGATGACAGGGATGTGGCACAAGTATCATCATATGCACAGGGTGTGGTGTGGGTTTGCCAGAGGCCTAGGCTGGGCCATACGGTTGACATCATGTGTGTCAGTTTGGAGGGATATCCAAAAGATGGGCTGTGCAGAGGTGCTGTGTGTGTCTGGAGGAGACTTGCCTGTGATACAGATGTATGTGTGTATGTATGTACACAGTCATGCTATGTGGCTGCCCTAAACATGGGTATGTTGGATAGCTGTGGACCATACATGGCAGGGTGTTCAGTTCACCGTCTCCAGCCATGGACACAGGAACTGGTCCTGCTGGGGTATCACTGGCACCTCCAGGCCCAAGGCCAGATGCAGTACTGCTTCCTGATGTTGACTGCTGTCTGCTGTGCTGGATCCATGCCTCTGACAGGACCTGCCAGGGCCACATGCCCATGGCCTGCTCCGATGTGATGTGGGCAGTAACCCCCCTTCAGTAGTGCTGGTGTCACTGCCACTATGGGAGTATGAAGGTGCATGGCCACATAGACTCTCAGTTGCTGTTGGTGCTGACCTATGTCCACATGGACAATGCCCATCTCCCGCACACGCTCTAGCACAGACATGCCACAGTTGAGGATTGCCAAGGTCTCACCCCACTGTCTATTCATGACCTCACTATTTTGATGTGTGGCCTCAACAAGGTCATGCATGTCACCATGTAAATCAGGAAGAGTTGCATCCACCATCCTGAGTATTTGTCTGGTGTGGCATTCACTATGTGCCTGTGCATCCATGACAGCCTAAAACATGCGTCTGGTGACACTTGCTGTGGCACTTGCAACAGCGGCTTGATGAGCAGCAGCCCTCCTGTGAGCACCCATGTCCATCCACCTGTGTGGGACCTCACCTGCACTCTGGCTATGGCCAGTGTCTACACTCACACCTGTCATAGTCACCACAGTAGCCTGTTCCATGCCACCAGCTGCCAACTGTCCATCATCTGTGGCCACTGGTGATGGGGTATGTGTGGGCATTGTCACTGTGTGTGGGCATGGTGTGGACAAGAGTGGGATGCTAACCAATGGCACAGATTCAGCCCCTGACAACCCCACCTGTACTTCACTATTCCTATCATCATTGTCAGTCTGCAGAGACAATGACATCAGTTTCCAAGCAGGAGGGACCCCAAACCTTATCGCCACCTGTGAGGGGAAGAGAACATATGTACATTAATAGCTGCACTTTGAGGTTGGCTGGTACACATACACACACACATGCACACATACAGACACACACACACACACACATGCACACACATGCACACACACACACACATGCACACACATGCACACACACACACACACACACACACACACACACACACACACACACACACACACACACACACGTATGGGTGAGGTGGCATAAATCTGTTACACAGACCTCACAGTACCCAAATGGTGACATGCATGACATACGGCCCTCAACATCATGCATTGCAGACAGTTTTACTAGATGTAACTAATATAGAGCTCTGGGATACATGAATAGTGTTAGTAGGTGATAGCCCTTCACCAGCACAGACGGCACCCATGTAAACATCATTGCTGCTCACCTGTATAGCACAGTGGCAAGTACTACAGAACATACCTCACAATTGTACAGATCTGTGTAGATGCCTGGCTCATATGTTTGCTCTGTTTCTCATAACCCCTGTGTTTGTCTGATACATACATAACTGGGTGATCTGAGGAGTGACATTACTGATTAATGACATACATTTGAGTTTCAGACCTCCAAACCAGCAGTAAATGTGTGGTCACACAATTCCTGTTACACCACCAACCTTCTAAGCTTACAGTGAATAAGGTAAGTGGATACAACCCTGTTAACATGCCATGTTCTTGTACTATATAAGATGAGACTACAATAATGCATTCAGATATATTACCCACCTTTCATGTGACATATGACCTGTGCAATCCAATCGCTAAACAAACAAATGTGTTATGTATAAAATATAATGAATAAAACATGTACAATATGGTGGTTGCATAAGTGTGCACACCCTTTAAATTATATTTTGTTGAAGCACCTTGTAAGTGAATTACAGCATTCACTCTTCTTGAGAAGGTGTCTAGCAGCATGGCACATCTTGACTTGGCATTATTTGGCCACTCTTCCTTGCAAAGGTCCCCCAAATCTGTCATATTGCAAGGGCAACTCATGTGTACAGCCCTCGTCAGGTCACACTGGGGTTTTGCTATCAGGTTTAGGTCTAGGCTCTGTCTGGGCCAATCAATAACCATGCGTGTGTTCAGCTGGAGCCATTCTTAGGTAGCTTTGGATGTATGGTTCGGGTCTTTGTCATGTTGAAGGCTGATGACACCCCTCTCCATCCTCAGCATTCTTACAGACACCTGATGGATGTGGGCTAGATGTGAGTGCTATTTTGAACTGTTCAGAATTCCCATCACCATGACTACAGGCCCAGTTCTGTCTTTAGAACAGCATCCCCACAGCAGGCCAGTGCCACCAGTGTGATTCACTATGGGGGTGGTGGTCTTCAGGTGAAGAGAGGCGTTCCTTGTGCACTGCACATACCTTTTGGTATTGTGGCTGTGAGGTCGATCCAGTCTCATTACACCATGACACATTTTCACACATGCCTTTGGAAGACTTGACGTGTTGTACTGCAAGTTGTAGCCACCCCTTGATGTTTTTTGGTGCAGGGAAATGCTTCCATCTTCTGACCCTACCCCATAGTCCAGACTTATGCAGAATATGGGAGATTGTTCTCACATGTAGTACACAACACCAGTACTTGCAAGAGATTCCTGCAACACCCTCAGTGTTGCTGTATGTCTCCTGGCAGCCTCCCTGACCAGGTTTGGACATGTTTTTTCATCAATTTTGGAGGGACATCATGTTCTTTATAACAGCACTGTCGTCCCATATTCAATCCACTTTTTGATGACTGTCTCCACTGTGTTCCATGGTGTATGCAATACTGTGGTAATGTTGTTGTACCCGACTCCTGAGTGATACCTTTCAAATATGAGACCCCTTTGCTGCTTTGTAAGCTGTCTGCAAGCCATGGCTGTTGCTGTTGCAGGCAACTGAGCAAATGTCATGAATATCCTACTTGAACAGCAGACTGTTGTTTGGTGTTACTCAGAGTGCCTTTACTTGATGGCAGGTGTGTACCCAAGCAGACTGAATGCTGTCAGTAAATCACAAGCTTCTGCAATAAAATATTATCTGAAGGGTCTGAACACATATGCATCCAGCTTATTGTAAGGTTTGTATACTCCATATTTGGCGCCCAACAGATTGGTTGGCTTTACAAGTGAATTTTTCATGTTATGGGTCACATTAAAGGTTGGAAAAGGTGTGGACTGACATACTGTGGTCTCAATTTGTATATATCATGAACACCTGGCATCTTAACAGGGGTGTGTACACTGTTTATATCTACTGTATAAGAGTAATGTTTCACACATGTCCCTACCTTAGGCCATTTGTCCCCCCATTTTGCTGGTCTCTCTCCAGAAGTCTTGCACTGATGGTTTGTGAGGTATGCTACAGGTATGTTACATTCTCTTCAGATAGGCCCCTGTGTTGACCACTGTGATGCAATGCAGTTAACCCTACCATAAGTGAACATGCACATAAAGCAATACGGCTATGACTGACAGTTGTGTGCATGGTAAATTGCATGCCCTTCACATGCCTGGAATATTGGCAAACCACAACAGAACTATTCCATACTCACCAGCTTCAGGCTGCTGCCCCACATGCAGACCAGAGGGACCTAGGTAGTTGTGGGAGAGAGGTATTGTCAGCAGACTCACATGTGGCATTGGTACAGGATGGATGCAGCATGTCTGCACATTTACAGTACAACCCCCAGTACTACACAATTTGCTGTCCTTCACCATAGATGTGCATTTCTGCACATTAGAAAACCCCATCCATAACTATAATCTGACCTGACACATGCACGTAGATACTCTAGAGATACAAGTATGTCTGCTACACTAGTCTAGTAATCTCCACTGAGGCCTTACCTGCACACTCCTCATCCATTGTCTGGGTGCCACCCACCTCCAGCATGTGGGGGTCTGTACCCTGATGTTGTACTGAGATGGGTGCCCCAAGGTTGGCGAGGAGCTCCTTGGTGGGTGTCAGTGGGGGTTGCATGGCTGGGCCCCATCTGTGGCTGTGCAGTCCCTGGCCACGGCAGCAGCCCTTTTCCGGGCATGACATATGAGGTTGGTTGCACAATGCCGGACCTGCTCGTATGTACATGCATGCAGGCTGACATTGTTTACCCTATGGACAAGGTCATTGCACAGGGCAGTCCTCTCCCAGAGATGTTGCTGGCTCTGGCCAAACATAATTGCATGGTGCTGTAGTATGGCTTCGATGATAATGATAGTCTCAGTCACTGAAAATGTTGCCCTTCTTTGATGCAACATTGCATCTGGAAGACATAAGCAGGGAAACACATCACATGACCTCATACATTTGGCAACAGTATGTACAGAACCTGCACATGTACATTAAATACCAGTAGCCACCACTCATAACCACACTATACCCCTGTAATCTTTCAGAACAGTATCAGCTTGCATTGCACTCCTGGTCCTGATGTATCATATTCCCCACAATGAGGGTGAGTTAATTGCATAATCCTCTATTCCTCATTCAGGTCTGTGTAGACGGATGACATTGGCCATCTTCCATGTGGATGGGGTGTGGATGGTGCGAGGCTTGGTGTGACTACTGTGTGTAATGAAGCTGGGAGCACATGCCTGGGTTCATGTAGGATGTGGACAGCGATGTTATCATGTCCCATGGATACTTACGTTTGTTGTCTTTCAGTAGGCAATATGTACCCGCTCACTGGTGATGAGGGGATGGGTGCGGATGCTGTGCATATCCACCTATAGTGATGCTGAGCCAGAGGGATGATGTTTTTCCTAACCTTATCTGCAGCAGATTGGCTATAGCTATGTTGTGTGTGTATGTGGTCTGACTGACCACCATTACAGGTTGGGTTGGTTTGTTGCCTCTGAGATTTCAGACATATAGGAAGATGGCCTTGTGATTGGCCTTTGTTGATGTGTCCAATTCGTACTCATAATTAGCCTTACAGTAATCCACCTCTGACCTTATATGCTTGTTCAGACAATGGCTGGTTTGATGCCAGGTTGGTGGCTGCTCCTACTTTGCCCTGTACAGCCAATATAGGGACCAAGTCTGTGGTTTGTATATTGCTACTGTCCAGCAAAGGGGATTACTCTACTTTGGGAGGCAGGCTTTACAAATAAGGTATTGCTGAGTCCATACAGCTATGTAGGTGTTCATATAGCTGTTTGGAGTAGGCATGGACACAAAGTCATAACACAGTTGGACACCTCTCCAATTTCAAACTGATAATCATGCTTATTGTAGTACCCATGGCTGTGTCAGGGTAATGCAACAACCAGTACCTGTATAAATGTCACTCTGTTGGATGCACAGTAACTAAGATTACATACATGTACAACATGTACAGCTTAATTAACTGACATTTTGCATCCCATGTCTGTTGTTATGAGGCGGCCAGATACACCTACCTATAGTTACATGTGCACAGGTAATACCTAATATACATTTCTGTTCTATGTCAGTATGGCACACTGTATTCACAATCTTGCTGCCCAGTCAACCCTCTCAACCCGTTAGAGAAGGACATCTGTAGGACACCACACATACATGGGGGGCAATGGGACAAAATTAGTGACACTGTCTTAATATTGCTGTAACACACCTTAGTCATTCGATAGCACAGTAGCCTTTGCATTGACAGGCATACCCTGGATGATGTACAACACTCATATGGCAAGAAGAGAGGAGAAAGGCTAGGAGTATGGTAGTGAGGGTAAGAACTTTTAATGTTGGCAGTATGACTGGTATAGGGACAGAGCTAGCTGATATGATGGCCAGGGGAATGTTAATATATTGTGTGTGCAAGAGATCAGATGGAAGGGAAGTATGGCTAGGTGTATGGGAGGCAGGTCACAATTGTGCTATTATGGTGTAGATGGGAGGAGAAAGGGGGTAGGGGTTATCCTGAAGGAACAGTATGCCAAGAGTTTTTTTGGAGGATGGAATGAGTGTTTGATAGAGTGATGTTTATGAAGCTGGAAACTGACAGTGTAATGATGACTGTTGTTAGTGCATATGCTACGCAAGTCGGTTGTGTGATGGATGAGAAAGAGAAATGTGAAGTCAGTTGGATGACGTAGTGATGACTGTACCCAAAGGTGACAGAGTGGTGATTGCAGCAGATTTCAATGGGCATGTTGGTGAAGGGAACAGAGGGGACGAGGAAGTGATGGGTATGCATGGTGTTAAGCAAAGGAATGCAGACGGTGAGATGGTAGTGGATTTTGAAAAAAGGATGGACATGGCTGTGGTGAATACGTACTGTAACACGAGGGAGGAGCATTGGGTGACATACAAGAGTGGAGGAAGATGCACACAGGTGGAATATATCCAATGTAGGAGGGCCAGTTTGAAGGAGACTGGAGACTGTAAAGTGGTGACAGGGGAAAGTGTATTTATGCAGCATAGAATGTTGGTCTGTAAGATGACATTAGTGATCAAGAAGAGGAGGAGTGTGAGGGCAGCACCAAGGATCAAATGGTGGGAACTGGAAAAGGGTGATTGTGAGGTGGAGTCCAGGGAAGAGTTAAAACAGGTGCTAGGTGGCAGTGATGATTTACCAAATATCTGGGTAAGTGCAGCAGAGCTAGTAAGGGAGATGGCTAGAAAGGTGCTTGGTGTGACATGTGGATGGAGGAAGGAGTACAAGGAGACCTGGGGGTGGACTGAGGAAGTACAGGACAGTATACAGAGAAACAAGTTGGGGAAGAAGGATTGAGAGTGTCAGAGAAATGAGGAAAGTAGACAGGAGTATAAGGAGATGAGGTGCATGGCAAAGAGAGAGGTGGCAAAAGCTAAGGCATATGAAGAGTTGTATGACAGGTTGGACACTAAGGAGGGATTAAAGGACTTTTACCAATTGTCTAGACAGAGGGACTGAGTTAGGAAAGATGTGCAGCAGATATGGTTGATAAAGGATAATGAGGGAAACACACTCACAAGTGAGTGGAGTGTGTTGAGCAGATGGACAGAGTACTTTGAGAGGCTGATGAATGAAGAGAATGAGAGAGAGAGAAGGTGGGATGATGTGGGTATGGTGAATCAGAAAGTGCAACGGCTTACCAAGGAGGAAGTAAGGATAGCTATGAAGAGAATGAGTACTGGAAAGCCTGTTGGTCCACATAACATACCTGTGGATGCCTGAAGGTGTTTAGGGGAAATGGCAGTGGTGCTTTTAACCAGATTGTTTAATGATATCTTGGAAAATGAGAGGTTGCATTAGGAGTGGAGAGAAAGTGTTCTGGTACAATTTTAAGAACAGGGTTGATGTGCAGAGCTGTAGTAACTACAGAGGGATAACATTGATCAGTCACAGCATGAAGTTATGAGAAAGAGTAGTGGCAGCTAGGTTAAGCAGGGGGGTGATGAGTAGTGGTCAGCAGTATGGTGACATGCCATGAAAGAGCACTACAGATGCGATGTTTGGTCTGGGAGTGTTGATGAAGAAGTACAGAGGAGGTCAGGAGCTGCTTTGTGTCTTTCTGGACTTAGAGAAAGCATATGACAGGGTGCCTAGAGAGGAGTTGTGGCATTGTATGAGGAAGTCATGAGTGGCAGAGATATATATGTAAGAGTGGTACAGGATATGCACAAAGGTGGTGTGACAGCGGTGAGGTCTGCGGTGGGAGTGATGGATGCATTTAAGGTGGAGGTGGGATGACATCAGGGATCCACTGTGAGCCCTTTCTTATTTGCAGTAGTGATGGACAGGTTGACAGACAAGATCATACAGGAGTCCCTGTTGACTATGATGTTTGCAGATGACACAGTAAATTGTATTGAGAGTAGGGAACATATTTATGAGAACCTGGAGAGGTGGGGATATGCTCTAGAGAGGAGAGGAATAAAGGTCAGCAGAACTATGACAGAATATGTGTGTGAATGAGAGGGAGAATAGCAGAATGTTGAGGATGCAGGGACTATAGTTGGCAAAGGCGGATGTGTCAAAATGATTGGGATCAAAATTTCAAAGTAATGACGACTGTGGAGGACAGGTCAAGAAGAGAGTACAGGCAGGATGGAGAGGGTGGAGAAGAGTATCAGGAGTGATTTGTGACAGACAAGTACCAGTAAAAGTAAAAGGGAAAGTCTCCAAGAGGATAGTGAGACCAGCTATGTTATATGGGTTGTAGAAAGTGGCATGGATAAAAAGGCAGTAGTCAGAGCTGGATGCGGCAGAGTTACAGATGTTGGGATTTGCACTAGGTGTGATGACGGTGCGCAGGATTAACAATGTGTATATGAGAGGGTCAGCCCATGTTTGATGGTTTTGAGACAAACCCAGAGAGGCAAGATTACATCAGTTTGGACATGTGCTGAGGAGGGATGCTGAGTATATTGGGAAAAGGATGGTAAGGATGTAGCTGCCAGGTAAGAGAAAAACAGGAAGGCCTCAGATAAGGTTCTGGAAGTGGTGAGAGAGGACATGCAGGTGGTTGGTGTGACAGAGCAAGATACAGAGGACAGGCACAAATGGCAACAGATGATCCACTGTGGTGACCCCTAACGGGAACAGCCAGAGGAAAAAGAATGAAATGTTGCAATGTCAGTCTTCACAGATTTGCCAAGGATTTGCCAGACATAACACAACTCTATGAGTAAATGACTACAAATATGAGGCACACATATGGTCAGTGTGCATAACACTGGACAGTTACATGGTATAAGCTCAGTATATTACATGCAGTTCAACACACTCATCTGCAACAGTACTTTACTATGCAAATGTCATGTATAGGTCTCACACATTTCTGAGACAAACAAGTATATCATAGTTGTATTCACAAGTAAGATATGGATATTGTATGACATCCCAGTAGGTGGCCTAGCATTGTCACAGTCAGTATTGCTCAACACACACTCCAGCAGTAGTCATATGTGAGCCATCCTTTCCTGGTGCCTGACCTATGATCTATGTCACTGCAGACAGACCCAGATGCTATGGCCATCGGTTCTGATCAGCAATATATCAGTACAGCAAGTCTTGTTGAGACACATATGTTAAACTTCCTATTTCCCATTCTTACATACCCACCTACTGCAGTCCATTACATGCTTACTTGCTTGACATACTTTTTTTTCCAAGTGTAGGTGGTTATATCTTACTGTTTTTTTTCACAATGTTTCTCTGTTTCACTCTCTCTCTCTCTCTCTCTCTCTGTCTAGTGGATGTAGTGTGTACATTTGTTTTGCATAGGCAGCAGCTTGCCTTTTGTAGGTAATGCTCATGAGCAGCTGATAGCCTGTGCATCCATTGGAGTCCCCCCCACTTGCTAATTGCAGGCAGAACAGCTGTGTTGTTATTCATACAGCTAATGGCATGGCAACATACTCCTATAATTGAGTACTTCATGTGGGTGTTGGCCCTTTTCCTTGCCAATGAGGAAAACTTCATGGAGGTGTGTGAACAACAGCATCACAGAGGGTATTTGGAAATACCTCTTACAACCAAAACTGTGGAGACAG
>NC_056733.1:1383580719-1383695719 GCF_019279795.1 Protopterus annectens
TTCGATCCTGGTTTGGTGGCCGAAAAGTGTGGTAAGAGTTGTAGCCTGGTATTGCAGGGGTGCTCTCTGGTGCCTTGAACCAGGTCTCAGTTACTGCACTTCTAACATTGAGTAGCATTACCTTCAGATTTTGCATGCTTGTACCTGTTACGGTGGTGGTGTTGTCCTTTGAACTTTGCCTAAAAAAGGTACTATAGGCGTGGCAAGAGTCTTAGCCAGTAACCTGAATCACAAGGGTGACAGGTGCAGACCATCTCTGGCAAAGCATCATGATCTGTCGATCATGTCGTCTCAGGCACACAGATACTGGATCCCCTTTGAATGACACCAAAAGCTTAGCCAATTGTTAAAGTCAATCATTTTGTCCTTATATTGTGGTATCATTCTGGGTGAAGGCAGGATGCTACTCAGGGCTAGGGTCATACCTGCCTGGGCCACATGATCCGAGAGCTCTTCCATGTCTCTTTTCATGTAGTCCAGGGAGGTATGTCTCAAGTCATTCACTCCAACATGGACAATGACAGAGTCATATTTGTACTTGTGGAGTGACTTGATTGCATGAGTTATGTGGCGGATCCTGACACCCGAAAGGCAGGTCACTGTAATTTTCTCCTTGTTTAGCCTGGTGAGTGAGACATCAGTATGCCTGACTATAGAGTCACCAATGACTTAAGTGTTAGGTAAGTTGTCTTTCCTTAGGGGCTGTTGCTGGGTGGCACACTGGTTTTGTGAGCTATGTGACACTTTGGTTGTGATTGGTGTTTGTTTGCATTTCAGCTTCGGAGGTCCTTGTTGCTTGGGCAGGTTACAGCTAAGGGCCTCCACAAATGTGGATTTAGTGTTGCTATGTGTGGGTGTTGGTGGTGTGTGTTTAGAAGGGTTATGTGTTGCTTGAGGTGTAGTGCGGGTGTTAATCTTCTCCTCTTGACTGTCTAGCACAATCTTGGGTGGAGAGAGCTTTGCTTCGAATTTGGATATGTAAGTGCATCTCTCACAGGTTGTAGTGTTGGGTGGTAGGAGAAGAGGATTGTCTGTGTACATGAGGCAATTGCTGCATTGCCCCAGTATGCCCAGCTTCACCAGGTGGACAGGATAAATCACTGAAAGCTGACCCTTGGACATGCCTGGTTTGGTGCTTTTTTTTTTGAAAAGTACAGGAGCTGTTTTCCCTTATCATAGCAAGGTAATTTGCAATTATAGGTGGTTTAGTGCCTATGAATAATTTTTCATTATTAATAAGGAGAGTTGAGTGCTTGTATCAGTTTAAGGCTTCCTAGTACTTTCCAGCAGGTATTACAGCAAGTGCTAGTCACAGGGATGCTTAAAGGTAAGATGAAAAAAAATGGTTTATCCTTAACACTACAGTGTGCACTAGAGAAGTTAGATGTGAAAGTAGTTCTTTTAAATGTCTGATATCTATCTATCTATATATATATATATATATATATATATATATATATATATATATATATATGTGTATATATATATATATATATATATATATATATATATATATATATATATATATATATATATATATATATATATATATATATATTTATATCTATAAATATATATATATATATATATATATATATTCATTTATATATATATATATATATATATATATATATATATATATATATATATATATATATATATATATATATATATATATATATATATATATATATAAAATATATATATATATATTATATTACATTATTATAATAATAATATTATATTTTATATATACATTTTTTATATATTTATTATAACATATAAAATGTGCTTCCATTACAGTAGCAACGGGTGTAACTATACTGTATGGGACATGTATACATGGGTAGTTTCACATGTTATATGCTCTCACACTTCCATTTTACACCAGCTACACTACCCTGGGTGACAAAAATAACTTATCACATATTGTAATATGAAAATATTACTTTTAACACTGCTTTCCCTTGTAAATTTGGATTGCCTGTTGTAGTACTCAAGCCATGTATGTCTGCATGCCAAGCTGGGGCTCTGACCACTACACTACCTTGGCTTGGAGATTTGAGCTGTATATTTTTATTTATCTCCTATTGCATATTAATATTATGTTATTATATTAAATGGAGAGTACTGAGGTTTTCAGCCATGTCATTGAACACTGCTGTCATGGCATAATGGCATACATTTCATTTTCAGACATGTATCTTTCAGAACATTCATGCTAATGCATAACCTGTTTTCTATCAACTTTCTGTCTGTCCTCTGTGCAGATGGGATAACACCCAACTCAGGCTGTGGTTGACTACACTGCAGAATGAGTCTGAGAGCCCATGCCTGTGTTCATGTAGGATGCAGCCAGGAATGGTATCAGGCTTATGAAGACCTCTGTGTGTTGCCTTTGAGAGGGCATTACAGACCTGCTTCCTGATCATGAGGGGGGGGCAGGTGCTGTACATGCACATGTGTACCTATGGGGGGGGCAGGGGGGTGAAGTTTACACTTCACCTGTCTGTGGCTGGTTGTCTATATCTATGGCATATGTGTATGTGGTGTTACTGACCACCACTACAGAGCAGATATGTGTGTTGCCTCAGGAATTATGGACATATGCCTGGAAGGCCTACTGATTGGCCTTGGTGAATGTATCCAGTTTGCACTCAAAGACAGCCTTAGTGTACATCACCTGTGACCTTATTGACCACCACTACAGAGCAGATATGTGTGTTGCCTCTGGAATTGTGGACATATGTCTGGAAGGCCTACTGATTGGCCTTGGTGAATGTATCCAGTTTGCACTCAAAGACAGCCTTAGTGTACATCACCTGTGACCTTATTTGATTGTGCAGAACAAGGTGACATGGCTGCCAATGAGGCACCTGTTCCTTCTTCACCCATCCTGCGATTATTTCCACCGATGATGGTAGTTGTGTATTGCTGCTGTCCACCACAGGCATTCAGCCTACCTTGAGGGTTTGATGCTGTCCTGTCAGGTATTGCTGAGGCCATACAGCTATGTAGGTGCCCACATAGTATTGTGGTATGGGCCTTGACACTGCTGCAGGTTCCAACATATGGGATGTCCTTCATGTGGGCCTTGCCCTTTTTCATTGCCTGTACAGGGGACATTACAGAGGTGTGGGGAATACAGCTTCACAGACAGTAGGTGGGAATACCTCACAGGACAGGACATGTGGAGACAGCCCAACAACATGTGGGACAAAGGTCCAGATTTTGGTACAGATAGTATGTCATTAGTGCTGTTATACACATGGAGGGTTGCTAGATTGAAGGGTTCATCTGGACATGCATTTACTGAGTGACTTGACATCTGACAGTGATATGCCTCTGACATACCTCTTAACTGGCATGTTGTCCAGAGAGTGGCCAGAGGTTTGCCTGTAATGTGTGGTGAGTTCCTCAAACAATGTATTTTTTTTTGGTGTCAGTAGGATAATGTGAGGATTTTAGTCATTGTTTGTTGACATCCATTGGTGTTCCAGACATCATATCCTTCAGGGATGTTATATTACAGCAACACATGTAACACCAGCGACTGTTTCACTTTGTAACACCATTATGTGTGATATGTCCCTCTTTCCGGCCCTCTGTCCCCCAGGTACATCATGTGCTTTCCAGATGTCCTGCACTAAAAGGTGCAGATGTACAGTATATCATTAATTACCGACTGCACTCCAGTTATCATCCCAGTGACCTAGCAGACTCCTGGCCATGATATGTGCCATTGGCCAGGATTATGGTTCCACACCCTGGAAATTCTGTGGAAATCTCTACATATGACAGTTATGTATGTCTGGCCATTGTGAACAGATTTCCAGGATTGTGTAGCAGTGTTGTGTGTAGATGTTTGTTGGGATGGGTATGGAGAATAGCAGATGTGAGTGCCATACATCCTTTACCTATCTGACTGTGCATGCTGCTATGGCTGCTGGTGGTCTGTCAGGTCTGCATGCTTGTAGGGGCAAACTGAAATGTCCTATAACACCTCAGGATTCCCAGTACACTGTGGTTTTGGCCAGTATATGTCAGTGTAGTGTGTGACTGGCAATCAGGAAATGTTTGTTCAGACAGTCGTTGTACTTTGGAGTTCATTTTGGGTACTGGTATGTTGTTGTGACTGAGGTGCAAATGTTTTTGGGTGGACATTTTTGCACTACTATCTGCTTTTCACTACAGTTCCATCTCTGTAGTACATACTATATTTGAATATGCATGGGTAATTGCCCAGAGCTGATGCAGGAGAGTGTTGTGTTGGTCTTACTGTGCTTCATAAGGTGCTGGGTGACATTGTTGGCAGCTGTCAGGAGATTTCCATTCTGTTAAATGACTGCGTTCATACCCCTACACTGTCCAGATGCCTAGACACTGTCCAGATGCGTGGCTCATATGTTTGTTTTGTTCCCCACACAGTCATTGTCCTTGGCTAATCACTAGGATATTCTGGGGAATGCAGTCAGTACATGCTAACATCCATTGGTGTTACAGACTTAATATACCTCAGAAAAGATATGTGACAACAAACCCAGTAACACCAGCAACTGTCTAAATTTATAACAGCAATATGTCCAGTATACCCCCCTCTTTGGGCCTCTGTCCCCCAATTATGTCAAGCTTTGTCCAGATGTCATGCACTAAGATGTTCAGAGGTACATAGTATCATTATTTATTGCCTTCATTACCATCCCAGTGATGTCATAGACCCCCAGGCATGTAACAAGGATGCGGCCATAGATATGAGTCCTGTACCTATACATTCTGTGGGAAACTGTACATTTGAGAAGTCTGTGTATGTCTGGCCATTGTTAACAGACTGTCAGGATTGTGTAGCAGTATAGTTTGTACATGTTATTTGGGCTGTGTAGGGAGGGGGGTACATGTGAATGTCATGGGTCTTTTCTATCTGACTGTGCATGCTGCTCCAGTTTCTGGTTCCCTATCACCTGTATATGTTTGTACGGGCAGACTGTGACATGTCCCATAACACATCAAGATTCCCACTACACTGAAACTTGGAGCAGTATATTTAGGGGTAATGTGTGAGTGGCAAATGGGATATTGTTGCTCATACAGTAATTATACTGTAGTGTTCAGTTTGCTTACTGGTATATCACTGTGACTGTGGTGCAATTGGTTGTGGATATGCACTTTCACACCAGTTTCTGTTCTCCACTGGTGTTACATCTCTGTAGTGCCTGTTATATTTGCAAATGCATGTGTACAGCCTCAGATCTGGATTTGGGTAGTGTTATGTCAGTCTGATTGTAGTTTGGATGTTGCTTGTTAGCTGAGAGCACTTTCCCTAATGTGTTATGTCCACACATTTGTAGGATGTTCAGTTGTCTGGCCGATATCTTTGGTCTGGTCCCCATAACTGTTATGTATTCCTGACACATCAGTGGGATGATGTGGGGATTGAGGTCACTAACTAATGAGAAGCAATTGAGTCTCAGACATGATATTTCAGTCAATATATGTTAGGACATACAGTGTTAGTACATCAACTTTCGCAGCTTATCTACTCACGTATTTTGGATATACTTTATATAGTTTCATGCCTTTGTCCCCCACTTTGTCAGGCTTGGTCCAAATTCATTGCATTAAGTGGTTTTGAGCATACCTCTCCACTGCCAGGATTTTCTCAGAATGTCCAGATGTTTGGCCCATACTTTTGTTCTGTTCCACAATTTATTTGTATTTGTCTGGTAAATCACTGTGATGACCCAAGGATTTATGTCAGTAAATAATGACATAACATTTCAGTTTCCATCCTCATACCCTTCAGTAATTGTCTGCTGAAATGCACCCTGTTGCTGTAGCAAATGTCTTAGTTCCTAACAGCGATAGCTGAAATATGTCCCTATATCTTCCCCATCCCCCCCTTTTGCAGCCTTTGTACAGGTGTCTTGCACTAAGCGGTTGAGAGGGATGGTTCTAAGGTCTTGACTGCACTGCATGTTATGTACATATATTTATGTATGTATATATATATATATATATATATATATATATATAAATATATTTATATATGTATAAATATATATATAAATATATATATATATATATATGTATATATATATATATATATATATATATATATATATATATATATATATATATATATGTATGTATATATATATATATATATATATATATATATATATATGTATGTATATATATATATATATATATCTATATATATATATATATATAGAGAGAGACACACACACATAAATAAATAAATATATATATATGTGTGTGTGTGTGTGTGTGTGTGTGTGTGTGTGTGTGTGTGTGTGTGTGTGTGTGTGTGTGTGTGTCAATATACAACACATGAATGATTACACAGAGCTTTCTCCCTAATGTTGTATGCCTCTATTGCACGATATGGACCAGCAGACGAGGAGGTTCTAGACATGCTGGGGCCCAGTGCCATGGCCAGATGAAGCAGAACAGGTGGATTTGCCAGGATCTGCCTTCCCAGATGTGCTATGGTGTTGAGGTTTTACAAAATATGTTGGTTAGTCATGAGCAAAACATTTCAAAATTAGTTTTAACAGCATGCATGGTTATTCCAATTAACACAAACCAACAGATTTGAAACAGTTGCATAGCAAACAGAACACATGCATAAATGGAACAACAGTAGGCATCATAACTGCATGCAGGTTACATTGATAGCAACAGGCCACCAATGATAGTATTTGAACAGGGAACATTAATAATCAAATGATTCAATATTTGTAGAACAATAGGACACATGTCCCAACAGTAGTTTTGGAGAAAAACATACCTGTTGATTATGTGTATGAATTATTGGTGCAGATAGGATGGGAGAGAGAGATATATCAATTAACAACTGTATAGGCTTTGATTGTTCACAGCTGTACTGATTGTTACTGTACTCATTACTTTCCAGGTATAACCTCACTTTACATCTACCTATAGCCTGGGGTTGGGCAGTGGAATGTTTGTACACAGTGTATTACTAAAGCCTTTTTAAAAGTAATACATACATTTCCTTACTTGGCAAACCTGTGTAGGGAATATCTGTTAACACTACCTGACTGTTTCTACACATATTCACATATTCAAGGTTACATATGTGACACTGATAGGGATGCCCTGCACTCATGTTGTGTGTGTGTGTGTGTGTGTGTGTGTGTGTGTGCTACTGCTATATTCTGCCTGGATTTCTATCTGTCACCCTCGGTATTGGCAGCGGTGACCACTAGCCATGACAGTGTGATGCTTGAGGGATATTTATCAGGAAAAACTCCTTGGTGTATGCACTTATCTTGCTGTAATTTGTAGCCTTGGGTTTGGACAGTGGAAGTGTTGTAAGTGTATTAGTACAGCCTTCTTACGGCTAATAGAAACATTTTCTTACCTGGCAGATTTGTGGAGGAAATCTCTGCTAACACTACCTGACTGTTTCTACACATATTCTCATATTCTTGGGTGAAATTATGCATACAGCTTACTACCACTCCTAGGATTCGAACCCTGCCTGTTTGTGCAAAAAGGTACAACAAGGCTATGTTTCAGCACAATGAGCTATTGTGGAATTTCTGTTTGCTGCTTAATTGTTTTCTTACTCTCTTGATTGGATAATCTGACCTTGCAATTCTGACATTCATGCATGGCAGATATTTTTTGTACTGTGTATTAATACTTTAACATATAACAATCTGGAAAGCAATGGTTAACACTAAGCACTACTGTAGGGGACACAGTATATTAGTTTACAGATTAGTATTCAGAGATGAGATCTTGGTGCATGGAACATTTCATATAGTTGATCTCCTGTTTTACAGCTCCACAATCTTTGTCAGATGAGCCTCAATTAATTCATGATGTCAGAGCCATAGTTGCTGTGCAGAACCTGTATACATTTGGATTCATGCCACCACATACCAAATTAAACACAATAGTCTAGGGTTTTTAGTTTTATTGAAGGGTACTGGCACTTTTATTGATAGATATCCTTTACATCAGTATTACTCTGCTAATGTCTCATTTATTCATTACACACAGTACACATTTTAACCTACTGGCAGTTGACATTCTACTCCTTTCTATTTATTTGCCCTGAATACTGCAAGCTAGATTTGTACTCACCAGCCTCCCTGCTGACATGGGTGTCTACGTTCGCAGCCCTCTCATCTGCAGCTATGCAGGAGATAAAGAAACATTTATGCATACTTATCGATCACATACACAGGCTGGACTTTGGTGAACGCTAACTGATACTGATGCTTGCACATTTCTGAGACATTCTGTGCCAGTGCATCTTGGGTCGACTGGTCCAAGTGCTCCCTCTTCCTACACTTGAGGTCAGCGAAATGGTGCTGGACTTGCTCACCAGTTCGAGGGATGCCAGTAGCACTGATGAGATCACATGTGAGATGGTCCCAGGCCTCCGCTTTGTATTGGTACTGGCCCTGCAGCAGTCTCTTCTCACGGTCTTTCACTAGGAGTCCAACCATGACCCTGGACTCCTGAATGCCCTAGCATTGCACCCAAAAGCTTGAACCCTCTCCTACACCAGCCATAGTGCCTGCAAGGATGAGCTACAAGTGGTTATGGCTGTATTCCCACCTGCAAGGTTTAAATAGAGCAACATTCCTGCTCGTTGTCATCATTGGACCATTTTGAATATGCTGAGCTAAGCTAAGTGACATGCAAACCCGCTTAGCTAAGGTTGGCAGTGCTTAAAGGGATAGATGTTGAGCACTGCTTACCAATGTGCATATTGACTTAGCTGGGCTACTTATTGCTTATCATTTGCATTTAAGCAATGTTTACAGCATGTTAGCATAGCTGAGCACTACTTAGCATTGCTCACATTTCATTTTATAAAGTATCAGGATTGTGGGATTGATTCCTCGTTACTGACATATTATAATTTTATGTTTACCTTCCATGACATCCTCCTATGTACTTTCATTAAATTATATTCTTTTGTGACTGTACTGTATGGGGCACTTGTGTTTATATGGGGGGGTTCACATCTTTACTAGACTGACCTTTCACTTTTGGACCTGCTACACTACCATGGTTGACAAAAAAGCAGTTGGTACATAATTTAAGTTTACAAAAATAATTTTAACACTACTTTCCCATGGAAAATAAGTTGTCTGTTTTTGTATTTGAACCATGAACACCTGCATGTAAAGCTGGGACTCTAACCACTACACTATCTCAGCTTAGCAATTTTACCAGTATATTTCCATTTATCTCCTAGGGGGTGTTTAAGCTATGCTAAGTGGACGTCCATAGGATGCATACCCACTTAGCTATGCTTAAACATTCCTTAGGCTGAAAAAAAAAGTTTATATTATTTTATATTATTATGTTATATAAGTGAGTCTTGTGGTGTTCTGACAACTCATTGAGGACTGTAATCATGAAATAATGGCATTCATTTGACTTTCAGGCTTCTATCCTTCAGGACCTCCTGCTAATACATATCCTGTTATCTATCAACTTTCTAAGTGTGTGAGGGCAATTTTTCAGGCATGTCCCTAATATATTATTTAATCCCCCATCATTTGTGCCTTTGTTAACATGCACTGCTGTAAGGGAATATTGGCATACATTTGCTTTCAGACTTTTACCCTTCCACAATTCATGCTAATGCATGACCTGTTCTCTATCAACTTTCTCCCTGGGATTCAATAAGGTAAAATCACCATGCAGGAATAGTGTAGCTATTCCGGCATGGAACATGGTTGCCAAGCGATCCAGTAAACATGCCTGGGGACATGCATGTGCCTGGCAACACTATTCTGCCATGAACATGACTGGATTATGCTAATGGCCTAATTTGCTGTTGAAAACCATGCAAATAAGGTCAATTAGCAATCCAGTAAGCAGCTAGGCATCCCTGACAGAATAGTGTAGCATGCAGAAATGTATTCGGCTATTAGGCGAATACATTTCTGCAAAAATCAAAACTGAAGCATGACAGCTCAAACTAAAGCATGTATTCTAATCCTTAGGCATGCCAATGGCCAAATATATGGCCACTGGCATAGAAAAGTGTTGCAAAATTATAAAAATAAAAGTTTATTTTTGGCCGATCTCAGCCATTTAAGCATAGGGCAGCAGCATACAAATGGGATTGTGCTGAAAAAAAAATGTGAAAAGGCAATTTTAAGTGAAATCTGCAATTTGCCATTATACTCTGTGGCATGCCAAATTAAAACAGTCACAGGGAACAGTGGCTGCTAAGGGGAAAGGTTCTGGGGTAGTGCGGTAACTAGGGACTAAGGCAATGGGATATGCTAATGAGGGAAATTTAATGAATCACAAAAAGAGGCAAAGTGCCAAACTGCACCTATCTATCTAGGTAATATAAGGCAGTGGTGTAAGCAGGAGGAGCAGCAGGCATGAAAAGGGGGTGTGCCGTGCTTACAGAAGGAGCAGCAGACATGAAAAGGGGGTGTGTTGTGCTTGGTTCAAGCACATTGGAGCTCCACTGCTCACATTTGAGCTTAGATAAGCACAGCTAAGCAAGGGGGTGTATCTGAAGGCTGTATTGACTTATTCCATGAAATGAAAAGCATGTTTGTGTCCAGGGGAGGGCCATTTCTCATTGTTTACCTTAGCTAAATGGATTTGCACGGTGTGCACCGGGTCAAAAAAAGAAAAAAAAATGGAAATTGCAGGACTGTTTACATTTGGGCACCGGGTTTGGGCAGCGCATCACGGAGCTTAAAAGAGGTGGAAATAGGAAGGGGAAAAATGAGGGGAAAAAAGGGAAATAGCAGAATACAAGCAATCAAATACAAATAGCATAGCTAGCAGGTGGAATGCATCATAGTCAGCCAATCATAAAGGCAGCATCTGCAGCACAGCAGTATAAACTATGCAAACACCTTACAGTCTGTTTTTTCCCACAAACTCTGCATTATTGGTGTACACAGGTGGGGGGAATTTTTAACTGAAAACATGTTAGGGGCTGCCATTGCTTTGATCCATCAGTATGTGCTAGAGGCTGAGGGCGGTGAGAAGGATAATGCTGACAACTGCCACAGACTGAGGAGGAGGAGAAGAGTGTTCAGAACCAGGGTAACTTACCAGGGTCTACATGATCTGGAGATATTAGAACACTACAGGCTGGACAGAAACATACTTCACAAATCATCAAGCTGTGCCGGCCTCAACTCAGACCCAGAGCCAACAGAGGGGAACCCATTATGAATACTAGCTACAGGTACATTCCAAAGACCTACTGGGGACATCATGGGAGTCTCACAGGCATCCGCATTGAGGGTACACCACCAGTTCCTGGATGCCATCCTACCACATGCTTTTGAGCACATTTAATTCCCCAACACCTGTGAGGAGAGGACCAGCAATATGCATCTCTTCCACCATGTAGCAGAAGCATCTATACTGAATGTTTGAACATTCAAAATTCTGAATCTCATATGGTTGACACCATATGATTGGAATTTTGAATGTTTGAACATTGTTAACGGAGATCTCCGTATAGCACGGAATGGGAAGATTTCCCTTTTCTGCACTGTAGTGCAATCTCAGAGTTGGTATATTTAAAGAGTGGGGGGCATAGGGGCACAGACCCCATGTGGGAGGTGCAGGGGGGCTGTCCCCCTGCTTAGAGTGTTTAGGTAGGTGCTTTGTGCAGTTTATTTTTTTTTATTAGATATTCAAACTTTTGCTAGTTCGAACATATGGTGTCGACCATATGGCAGTCAAACTTTCAAACGTTCGAGTATCTAATATAGACCCTAGCAGAATACCCAGAGGTACTGGATGTGATAGACTGCATGCAGATCCACATTAAAGCACCACCCAGTGAACAGGGTAAGGTCTACATAAACCACAAGTGCTTCCCCTCCATCAACTGCCAGGTCATGTGCAATGCCCAGGGCATTATCATGAATGTGTGGAATGGCAGCCCTGAAAGATATCATAAATCCCACATCTGGCATTTGTGACAGCTGTACCAGGCATTTGCCAGTGGGGACATCCCATATGGCCATCTGGTGGGGGATGCTGGCTATGCACTGGAGCCGTGGATGATGACACCCATCCGAAATGCACACATATCCACACAAGAATGCCATAATGAGGCATACACACAAACCAGGATCATAATAGAGCAACTGTTTGGGATGTTCAAGTCACGGTTCCACTGCCTTGATATATCTGGGGGAGCCTTCAGTACTCTCCAGCCACATATGCACACATGTAAATAGCATGTGCCATGCTACACAATATGATCCTGCAGAAACAGCTGCAGCAGGAACAGCACAGGGAAGGGCCACACAGCCCCCCACCATTGCCAAGGTCTCCACAGACACAGTAAGACTCAGAAGAGGAAAAAGAGCCTGCTCCTGTAGGCAGATTAAGGTGTGCCCAGTATGGCCAGGCCTTGGCAAAGAGGCAATGGATAACACACACACTGACACTGTAGGAACCCAGGGACTGACACCTCTCTCTGACTTGCACACACAGTAAAATGGATGACACACACATCACATTACCTGTAACTTACCACATATAGACAGCATACTGTGTGCATCTAACATAGGCAGTCTTCAAGCACCATCCTCACAACTGCCACAAGCACACGGTAAGTCAGTCTTATTAACAATAAATTAATGGATTACTATGTTTTGGTAGCATATATATGGTAATGCTGCATGCATGCAAGGGAATGGGTTGGCCTGCTAGGATGGCAGCAGACAACTGACAGCTATGTGGGACAACCAGGAAATGTCTACACAATACTGGCTTCTCCACACTATGCAGTATCATTTAAGGTGACAAATCCTACTGCAGTATATGTGGGGGGCCAACTAAAGGGGGGTAGTTCATAGGTCACATGCATAGATGTCACTGTGGGGATCCCATTCTCAACCCGACTCACACAGCAAGTCAGCCATAGAAAACCATAAAGGAATGTCTGGCAAAGACACACAAATGGTGACAATGATGGAATACCCCCTACAGATTTACACAGTGATATCACAGCAGGCCTTGCATTTGCAGTAAGACTCTGAAGGGTAAGAAGTCTGAAACTCAATTGTATGGCATTACAATATAACCTGTGGTCTCTAGTGATATGCCTCTATTCTCCAAGACAGGGCACAATACTATGTTAATTGGAACCAAAATGTAAAGCCAACATCAGCACAGTCTGTGCAAATGTGCACTGTTGAAGAGTGTGACCCCCACACCCATATTCACATAGAAATGCAGTAACATGTAAGTTTGTAGGGTAATAGCAGCAGAGCACACATTGCCAGGGCTGTCCCAATCAACATGATAACTTGTTGCATGTCCACAATATGCAGGGGTCAGTGAGCTATGCATATGTGTGGGGAATACTGTCAAGATGTGGCCAGCAACTTCTCATGGCTGTTGTGTCCTAGTGGCCTAGGTACAGCGCTGTGGTAGACAGGGCCATGTTCCACGAAATGCAGTGGCAACTATTTTGCATGTCAGCTACACCTACAGTGGGAGTTGTTCACACTGTCCAGATGTCAATATCCATTACTGCCGGGAAGCTGGACAGATCATGTACAGCGGGCCACACATATGAACAGTACACAGGATGGAGTAACCTACATAGTGCCTACCATACCTCAAACTGTACAGACCTTTTGCAGAATGTACATAGGTTTGCATCATATCTGTGGAGTCTTTATTCTGAAATAGTGGTTGACTGGCAAACCATGAAAGTCTAAAGTCAGAAAATATTGATGGATTGTAGTGTCTCAGACTTCATACCCTACAGAAAATGCATGCTAATGCAAAATCTGTTATCGCATCACCCTTCCATGTTTGTAAGGTGAATAGTTACAATGGTCCATATATTTAGGCCTTTGTCACCCAATTACTCATGGCATTGTCCAGATGTCTGGCTTACATACGTAGAGAGGTATGGTACTCAGTAGCACAGCAGTACGTTCTGCCACTTTCCATTGTCACCCCAGGGGGGTCCACTGCCTGGGCAGCCTGGGGAACATATGACTGACAGAATGCACTGCCTTGCTACAGATGGCCTGCAGCAGTCTCACATGGCCTACAGGCCTCTGGCAAAGGCCCATGCCTCACCCATAGTGCCATTGTAGGGAAGGTCATGGGGTCCATACTACCAACATAACACAGTCAACAAAATGCAAATGTAAGGGCATGCTGCTAAATGCTAGTAGCATACCTCTCAACCTCATTGAGGAAGAAATCTGGACAAAGCTATACATAATGGTGGGATAAAGGCCCAACTATAGGGGCACTTTTGAAATATTGCTTTCATAATGTTAGACAGTTGATGGAATAACAGAGGGGGTGTGCAGTAGCATGGATGTCATGAAGGGTGTAAAGTCTGAAACTCTAATGTTCTGTCAGTATTCCCTGGCTGCAACCCTGAGTGATTTGCAACAAATGTGCTAGAAAACCACAATGTTATGGGAAACAGACTATATATATATTAAGCATGAATCTGGATAATCTGTGAGAATCTGTACAGCTGACAGTTATGGCCACACCAGGATAAGATCTTTCAGGTAAGGAAAATACTGCACAACCAGGAGATCCACAGCCAGCATATCACCAAGGTGCTGGACATTTTATACAGCTTTATCAGTCAATCCGCTGTAGTCACACCTCTCAATTGGCCAGATTGTGCAAGAATGTCTAGCCTTTACCTCATAATATAGGTCTGTGCATCATCCATCTTGTATTTCTCTGGTAATTAACTGTGATGATCTGATTATATCTGTCAGTAGGTAATGACACAATACAGTACTGTGTCAAACATTACATATGTCAGAAAATGTCTGCTAAAACAAATTCTGTCACTCAAGCAACTCATACATTGATAAGAACAATAGTTACAGTACCCCCCTATGTCTGGCCCATTGTTTCCCCATATTGGCAGCCTATCTTCAGATATCTTGCACAAATAGTTTGCATGGTAAGGCTGTAGCACACAACACCCTGGACAGGAGTACAAAATGTACCCGTGAATTACCACACAGGTGGAAGTACACTAAACACTGAAATTGTGATAGGAGACTTAGGGACACAGGTGGACAGTGGTCTCACCTTCGATAACCACATCACCACAACAGTCAGGAAATCCTTCTACGTGGCATATCTCATCACTAAGGGCTTTTCATCCAGAAAAAAGGAGGTCATTGTCCCACTGTACTCATCCCTCATTAGACCCATTATAGAATACAACGCCCCATTTGGTATGTACCTCACAAGACATCTGCAACAACTGGAAAGGCCACCAAAATACCTTACTAAAAGAATCACAGGCCTAAAGCAGATGCCCTATGCTAACCATTTAAAAAAGCTCCACCTATACTCTGTCACATATTGTCTACTCAGAGGCGATCTCTGCTTAACATACAAGGCCATGTCAAACCCAGAGCTGCTGGACATGCTACACTTAAAGAAATCCTAATCCCTTAGAGACACATGCTCCAGGAGTCTAAACCTTGTCATCACAATGAACAAAACATTCTGGAGGGATAGGTTCCTGACCCAGAGACTCCCCAGACTCTGGAATAGACTGCCCATACATATCAAGCAGAGTGCCTCTTTGACCCTCTTCAAAAGGAACCTTGATGATTGGATGGGAGATAGGAAATTCACCCCGGGGATCATGTCAGTCACCCTGTTAGACAGGGGTCCAGGGAAGTAAATACTGTGGGAAGAAATAGTCAGGGAATTGGTATAGCTAGGCTTGTATAGGCCCTAGGGCTGATAGTCTTGTACCAACCTATGAACCTATGAACCTATCCCCGGAATGGATTCCCACACTTACTATAGAAGGTCATACTGAGCATGCTCCTACACTTAGAGAAGTGAAACCCATGTCTGAATCCACATCGGACTATATATCTCTGTATTGTGCAAATGTCTTTGCATACACACAGCTATGTAAACTTAACTATCTCCACACACACCCATCAGACAGGATTACCCACAGCCAGCTGTAGTGGCATAGCTGTATCTGTTGTGTGTGATACACACACACATATATATGGGCAACATATTACAATATGTCAAGCATACACATACATAGATATGGAGAAGAGAGGGATAGACAGTGATAGAGTGAGACACACAGGGAGAAACACACGCACACAGAATGAGTCATATACAGGGATACCCTGAATGGCATAGAGTGATGTCCTGCTGCAGACAGTTGCATACCAGTTGTAACCACTGGCCTGTGCCAGCATGAAGATGAGATTCATTGTCTGATGGTACTGAGGTAGGAGTTGGAATATCACATCACCTACCTTTGTATGTGTTTGTGTGTGCGTGTGTGTGTGTGTGTGTGTGTGTGTGTGTGTGTGTGTGTGTGTGTGTGTGTGTGTGTGTGTGAGTGTGTGTGTGTGTGTGTGTTTAGTTCTAAGTATTATGATGCCTTACCCACCCAATACAGCTCCCATTCCCCTTCTTCACAAGATCTGCTAATGTCATCCACCTTAGAAGTATCTTTGGACTGACTTCAGTCCTATAAGCTCTATAGCATGTGTGATAACTGCATAACACTGTAGTATGAATAATTAGTTAGGTAGGGGTTCTAATCTCAGTCCTGGCAAATGTAAAAGTGTATGTGTCTGTAGGTTAAAGCTTTTGAGCTTGTTCACACCCAGTACACTCCCTATTGCCCTGCTTTAGGAGTCCTGGTGATGTCAGTCACCTTAGAAGTACCTTTGGGCATCCTACAGCCCTGCAAGCTCTGTGATGCATGCAATAAATGCATAACACTATAATGCAAATAACTAGATAGACAGGGGTACTAATCTCAGTCCTGGCAAATGTCAAAGTTTATGTGTATGTGTGTGTGTGTGTGCGTGTGTGTGTGTGTGTGTGTGTGTGTGTGTGTGTGTGTGTGTGTGTGTGTGTGTGTGTGTGTGTGTGTGTGTGTGTGTGTGTGTGTGTGTGTGTCTGTAGCTTAAAGAGTTTGAGCCTGTTCACACCCAGTTCACTTGCCATTGCCATACTGTAGCAGTCCTGCTGATGTCAGTCACCTTAGAAGTACCTTTGGCCAGCCCCCAGCCGTACAAGCTCTGTGGCATGGGCAATAGCTGTGTAACACTATAGTATAAATAACTAGTTAGGTAGGGGTTCTAATCTCAGTCCTGTGAATGTAAAAGAGTGTGTGTGTGAGTAGGTTAAAGATTTTGAGCCTGTTCACACTCAGTATACTTCCCATTGCCCAAATTTAGCAGTCCTGCTGATGTCAATTACCTTAGATGTAAATTTGAGTAGCCCACAGTCCTACAAGCTCAATGGTGCATGCAATAATTGTGTAACATTATAGTACAAATAACTAGTTAGGAAGGGGTTCTAATCTCAGTTCTGGCAAATGTGTGCGTAAGTGTATTTGTGTGTGTATATGTGTAGGTTAAAGTATTTTGTGACCTGTATCACCTAGTACATCATCCATTGCCATACTTTACAAGGGTCTGTAATGTTCTTCAGTTTAGAAGTACCTTGGGACACCCTTCACCCTATTAGCTCCATGGCGTGCGCGATAAATGCATAACACTGTAGTAGCAGTAACTATATAGAAAGAGGTTCTAATCTCAATCCTGACAAATGTGTGTGTGCAAGAACAGTATCATGTGGGGTGTGTTTGCATGAGAACCATCTCCAGGGGAGGTGGGTTTTGCAATTTTTTGCTGTTGCCCACCCAGTACATGTCCCAGTGTCCACTTTACAAGAGTCACTGTTGTCATCCACTGTAGAGGTAGCTGTAGACACTCTGCAACACTATAAGCTCTGTGCCATGTACAATAACTATGTAACAGTATGGAATAAATAACAAGATAGGCAGCCCTTCTAATCTTTGGATACCATTCCCCACTCAGGAATCATAGACAAACACACTCAGCTAGTCATCAACCCCAATATCACTAGGTGGCTTGCAAACTGGCTCACCAATAGAACCCATGGTGTGAAAGCAGCGGACTCTATGTCAGATTGCTGACCAGTCACAAGTGGAGTCTCACAAGGTTTTGCCCTCGGTTCCCTCGTATTCAGGATCTACACCTCTGAAGTCCAGTCTAACACAAAAGGACTCTGGCTGACAGTGTTCACAGCTGATTGCAAGGTGGGTGCTAGTATTAACTCTCCACGTGATGTTGACATCCTGCACAAAGGCCTCACTGAGACCTATGACTGGTGTCAGAACCCTGGACTTTAGCTCAATGCCAGAAAATGTGCCACTATCCCCTTTGGGAACAATATGGTTCACATGAATTACCACATTGATGGTAGTCCACTGAACACTGAAGTCATTATAAAAGAACTGGGAACACAGATTGACAGCTAGCTCTCTACTGACCACCACAGTGCCACTGTGTTCAGAAAGTCCTTCTATGTGTCACATCTCATTACTAAGGGTGTTGCATCCAGGAAGTAAGAGGTCATTGTCTCCCTCTACTCTCCTCTCAGTAGGCCAATCAACAAGTACAATGGCCCATTTGGCATGTACCTCACTGGACACCTGCAACAACTGGAGAGGCTGTAAAAGTACCTTACAAAGAGGATCTTCAGCCTTAAACACTTGCCCTATATGGACAGACTCCAATAACTCCAACTATTTTCTGTCTCATATTGGCTACTTAGAGGTGATCTCTGCCTGACTTACAAAGCCATGTCTGACTCAGCTCTGTCAGGAATGCTACATCTAAAAAATCCAACCCTTCTACATCACATGCCCCAGAGACCTCAACCCCATTTCCACAATCAAGAGAACATGCTGGAGGGACAGGTTCATAACCCAGAGAGTGCCCACGTTATGGAATAGACTTTACACACATGTCAAGCTGAGCACCTCACTGGCCCTCTTCAAGAGAAATCTGGATGAGTGGATGGGGAAAAGAAATTCCACCACGGGGATCACTCTAGTGGCTATACTCATTAGGAACACTGGGGACTATCATCAGGTGGCGCGATGCCAGGGTATTCCCATAGGCTAGGCTCATAAAGACTTCATGGCCATTCACCTAGTACACACCTATGAACCTATGGATCTCAGTACTGGCAAACATGCGTGTGTGTGTGTGTGTGTGTGTGTGTGTGTGTGTGTGTGTATGTGTGTGTGTGTGTGTGTGTGTATAAAAGTGTTTGAGAGTGTTTAAACATGTGGTTGAAAGTAGTTTGAGGTCCTTCTCACCTGGTACCTCTACCATTGCCATACCTTACAAGGGCTGGTGATGTTATTCACTATATAGATACCTTGGGACACTCTTCATCCTATAAGCTCTGTGGTGCATGCTGTAACTGCATAACACTATAATACCAATGACTACATTGGTAGGGACTCTAATCTGAGTCTTGGAAAATGTGTGTAAGTGTTTGTAAGTCTGTATATTTGTAGGCTACAGCATTTTGTGGCCTCATTTTCCCAGTATACTGCCCATTGCCATACTTTACAAGGGCTGGTGATGTTGTTCACCTTAGAAGAACTGTGGGATACTCTTCACACTATAAACTCCATGGTGCTTGTGATAATTGTATAACACTGCATTAGCAATAACTAAATAGATAGGGGATCTAATCTCAGTCCTGGCAAATGTGTGTGCAAGAACTGTATCCTGTGTATGTATCTGAGTGAGAACTATATCCATTGGAGGGGTGGGTTTACATTTTTAGGCCATGGAACTCCCAGTACACATCTCAAGGTCCACTTTACAAGGCCTGATGTCTTCATCAACCATAGAGGTATCTGTTGACACTCTTCAGCCCAATAAGCCCCATGCCATGTGCAGGAACTATGTAACAGCATGGACTGACTAACAAGATAGGCAGGACTGCTAATCTCATTCCTGGCAAATGTGTGTATGAGTGTATTTGTGTGTAAGTGTATATAACTGTAGGTTTGAGTATTTTGGGTCCATTCTCACTCAGTAAATCATCCATTGCCATACTTTACAAGGCCTGGTGATGGTCATCTTGGAATTACCTTGGGACTCTCTTCATTCTTTAAGCTTTGTGGTGCATGCGATAAATGCATAATACTGTATTATCAGTAACTAGATAGGTAGGGTTTCTATTTTCAGTCCTGGCAAGTGTGTGTGAGTGTGTGTAAGAACAGTATTCTGTGTGAGTGAGAACTATATCCATTGGGTGGCCGTGGTTTACAATTTTAGGTAATGGTACTCCCAGTATACGTCCCAAGGTCCACTTTACAAAGGCCACTGTTCACATCCACCATAGAGGTATTTGTCGACACTCTTCAGTCTTATAAGCCCTGTGCCGCATGCAACAGTTATTTAACAGTATGGAATGAAAAACATGATAGGCAGGGCTGCTAATGTCAGTACTGGCAATTGTATGTGCATTGGTGTGTATAGTAGTGTTTGTGAGTGCGTAGACTCATAGGTGACATTTTAAAAAATTACAACAGCCAGTCCTCTTCGGAAGGTGTCTATCAGCATGGCAGATCTTGACTTAGCAATATTTGCACACTCTCCTTTGCAGAAGCCCTACAACTCTTTCAGATTGCAGGGGCATCTCTTGTGCACATCTGTCTTCAGGGCAGCCCACAGATTTCCTATTGGATGTAGGCGCAGACTCTGGCTGGGTCATTCCAAAACATTGATAGTCTTCTGGTGAAGCCATTCTTTTTTCTGATTTGGATGTATGGTTTGGAAAGGTGAAATTCAGCTATGGCTTTCTAGCAGACACCTGAAAAATTTGGGCAAAAAGGGACTGGTATTTGAAACTGATAATAATCACCTCCACCTTGGTTAAAGGCCCACTTCCAGCTTATGAACAGCAACAGTAAATCAGGACACTGCCATCACTATGGTTCACTGTGGGGATGGTGTTCTTTTCGTGATGCACAGTATTTTTATTGCACCAAACAAACCTTTTGGAATTATGGCCAAACAGTGCAAACTTGGTCTCATTACACCACAACATATTTCCCCACATGCTTTTGGGAGGCCTGAAATATTGTTCTTGAGAATTTAGCCAGACCTGGATGTTGTTCTGTGTGAGAAAAGGCTTCCATCTTCCAACCCTACCCTGTAGGCCAAACATGTGGCGAATATGGGAGATTGTTGCCACATGTAGTACACAGCCAGTATCTGCCAGAGATTCCTGCAACTCCTTTAGTGTTGCTCTAGGTTTCCTGGCAGCCTCCCTGACCAGTTTGGGTCTTGTCTTCCAACATATTTGGATAGATGCCCACTTCTTTGGAATGTCACTTATGCCTTGTTTTTTCACCACCTTTGGATGACTGTCATCACTGTGTTCCATAGTATATGCAATGCTGTGGAAATGTTTTTGTACCCCTCTCTGGGCTGATACCTTTCAACAATGACATCCCTTTGATTCTTTGTAAGCTCTATGTGAACCATGGCTGTTACTGTAGCAGGCAACTGGGTAAATGTCAAGAAAATCATAGTAGGACAGCTGACCATTATTTGGTGTTAATCAAAGAGTCTCTGTAATTGATGGCAGGTGTGTACCCAAGATGACATAATGCTGTAATTACATCAAAAACTGCTTGAACACAGTATTAGCTTCAGCCCGTGCACACTTATGCATCTAGCTTATTATACATTTTTGTCATAATTGTTCCCTTAACAGATTTGTTTGTTTTACAATTGAATTGTACATGTTATAGGTCACATTAAAGGTTGGAAGAGTTTGGAAATGTTTTATAGTGGTCTTATTTTTGTATATCACAAATACCAGCCATTTTAACAGGTACATCTTTTATATGCACTGTACAGGACTAATTTTTAAAATATGTCCCTAATTTTGGGCCTTTGTCCCCCCATTTTTGTCAGTCTTTGTCCAGATTTCTTGCAATGACAAGTTGTGAGGCATGCTACAGATATGTTACATCTCCTGCAAAGAGGCCCCTGTGATGACCACTGTGATCCAATTCAGTTAACTCCACCACAAGTGAACATGCACATATCGCAATATGGCTGAGAGTAACAGTTGTGTGCATGGTAACATGCATGACCTTAACATGCCTGGGGTACTGGTGAGCTACAATAGGACAATCCCATACTCACTGGCTTCAGACTGTTGTCTCATGTCCAGACCAGAGGGTCCTATGTAGCTGTGGGGGAGAGGTATTGTCAGCAGACTCACATTTAGCATTGTTACAAGATGAATGCTACTTTTCTGCACATGTACACTGCAAGCTCTGATAGTACACAATTTGCTGTACTTCACCATAGATGTGCACTTCTGTGCATTAGAAAACCCCACCCACAAATGGAGTTTGACCTGACATATGAATCTAGATACTCTACAGAATGTAGTATGACTGCTACAGTGTTCAATTGATGTGCATTGGGGCCTTACTAGACACTCCTTCCTTATTGCCTGGGTGCCACCCACCTCCACAACTTGTGTTTCTTGGCTTGGCTGGTGTGTGGGGTCTTCCCAAAGGTTGGCAAAGAGCTCCTCTGTTGCTGTAAGTGGGCCCTGTGTGGCAGGACCCCCACCTGTAGTGGTACAGTCCCTGGCCACAGCAACAGCCCTTTGCTTTGCACAACATATCAGGTCAGTTACCCAATGCCTGACCTGATTGAATGTGCATCCATGGTGGCCCAATTTGTTAACTCTGTGGACAAGGTCATCCCACAGGATGGTCTGCTCCTGCAGATGGTGTTGACTATGGCTAAACATCATCCCATGGTGCTGGATAATGGCATCTGTGATGGCTGCATTTTCAGCTGCAGTATATGCTGGTTGTCTATGCCACTGCATGTCACCTGGAAGACAAAAACAGGGAAGCACATCATAGGACCTCATACATTGGTCTAAGTTATTTACAGAACCTGCACATCAACATTGACTTTTATTAGCCACCACTTACAACCACATCATACCCCTGTCATCTATTAGCAGAGTATGAACCTGCATTGCACTCCTGGTCCTGATGTGTCATTCTCCCGCCACTGAGGGTCAGTACATTGCATAATCCACCATTCATCATTCACCTTTGTGTAGAGGGATGACAGTGGCCATCTTCCTTGCAGATGGGATGTCAATGGTGCTCAGGCTTTACTTGCGTACAGTGTGGAAGTATATGCCTAAGTTCATGTAGGATGCAGACAGGAATGTTATCAGGTCCCATGGAGACTTTCTTTTGTTGACTTTGACTAGGCATTATGTACCTGCTCCCTGATGATGAGGGGAGGGGTGCTCGTGCTGTGCATATCCACCTATACTGATGGTGGAACAGGGGAATAATGGTAAGCTTTCTTCAGCCCTCTTCCTAGACCTATCAAAGGCATTTGACATGGTCAATCATGAAAAATTAATCTCTCATCTTGTAAGCCTAGGCTTAGATAACATATCAGTCTCCTGGTTTAAAAACTACGTCAACAATAGACAACAGGCAGTACTATGGAATAATAACTTGTCTCCACTCTTACCTGTAACACTCGGAGTACCTCAGGGATCTATATTGGGCCCCTTGCTGTTCTCAATTTTTACAAATAATCTCCACCCAGTTGCAAAAGGTTCAAGCCTTATACAATACGCAGATGATTCAACTATAATATGTAGCGCCCCTACTTTACCAGACCTCTACAAAAAGACCCAGGATAACTTTCACTCAGTGGAAACATGGCTCACTGAGAATGGCTTGATACTCAACCCAAAAAAAAAACAAGCTCCTGCTATTTCATCCCTCAGCTACAACTGCCCCCACCTGCACCTTTACTATCCGCTCTAATAATGGTACCCCCATATCACCTGAAGCCCAGACAAAACTACTAGGTATTACTATTGACAATAAGCCCAAATTTGATGTACACATTAATCTGGCCATTAAAAATACTAACAAAAAGCTAGGTAGCCTCTACAAACATAAAGCATTCCTGACCAATAATGCTACAACTACAATTGCACATACACACCTTCTGTCACCACTACTGTATGCCTCAACCATCTTGATTAACTTATCCAAAACAGAAATCAATAAAATGACAACTTGCTACAATCAAATTTGCCAACAACAGCTCCTACAGAACACATCACTACCTAAACCTAAAGCAATTGGGCTGGATGGAACTACCTAACTTACTTATTTGTGGTTACTACTCACAAGATACTCTATCAACAAAATATGTCACCTTCACTGGCTAACATTGTCCAACAATATTCCTGCCCTAGGCAACTCCGCTCAACTGACAAATTACAGTTAACTGTTACTAGATCCAACAACCTTGCTGGAGACTCCCTTTACTCTTCTTATGTGGCCAAAATCTGGAACTCCCTGCCTACATCCTTATCCCTGATTATCTCACTACCTACATTTAAAAAAGCTATCTACAACTACCTCAGCAACAAATGGTTATGTCCCTGTTCAACTCCAGACTAATACCTGATCTACTCCAGCACTATTGTAACCATTGTCCTAAACTGGAGTCCTATCTGTTACTTGTATATAAATGTATACCACATCAAAGGTATGATAACATACATATAACAGTGTTAGTATGAACAATGTAAAACTGTTTAATGACTATTGTAAACTGTATCTGTCTGTAGTTTATACCTATAAGTGTCAATAACTAGATACCCTAATGGATCTAGATGAAATATGTACTCAAGTTTGTCTGTATGTTCTGTAATAATTGTCTCTTTTGAGCTTTTCTCCTCGGGCCTCCACTGAAAATGGACATATATCTAGCTGGACTATCCCGGTTAACAAATGTAAAATAAATAAAATTAATAAAAATGGACACAAGGTCATAACACAGTTGGACACCTCTCCAATTTCAACCTGATAATTATGCCTATTCTAGTACCCATGTCTGTGTCAGGGCAATGCAGCAACCAGTAGCTCTAGAAATTTCTGTCTGTTGATGCATAGAAACTAAGATTACACACGTGTACAAGATGTACAGCTTACTTACCTGACATTTTGCATCCCGTGTCTGTTGTTATGAGGCTTCCAGGTATACCTACTCATACATACATGTGCACGGGTAATACCTGATATACATTTCTGTTCTATGTCAGTATGGCACACTGTATTTGCACTCTTGCTGCTCAGTCATACCTCTCAACCTGTTAGAGCAGGACATCTGGAGGATGCCACACATACATGGGGGCAATGGCCCAAAATTTGTGACACTTTCTTAATATTGCTGTAACACACTTAAGTCATTTGATAGAACAACACAGCATGTAAGTGTGCTATTATGTTCTAATGTCCGTCTTCACAGATTTGCCAATGATTTGCCAGACATAACACAACTCTATGAGTAAATGACTACAAATATGAGGCACACATACGGGCAGAGTGCATAACACTGGACAGTTGAATGGTATGAGCTCAGTATATCATATGCAGTTCAACATACACATCTGCAACAGTAGTTTACTATGCAAATACCCTGTATAGGTCTCGCAGATTTGTGAGACAAAAATGTATATCATAGTTGTATTCACAAGTAACATAGGGATATCTATAACATCCCAGTAGCTGGCCTAGCAGTGTCACAGTCAGTATTATTCAACAGACACTGCAATGGTAGTCATATGTGAGCCATTCCTTCCTGGGGTGACTTAGGGGCCTGAGCTGTGATCTCTGTCACTGCAGACAGACCCAAATGCTATGGCCATTGATGCTGATCACCAATATATCAGTACAGCAAGTCTTGTTGAGACATATTTGTTTAACATCCTATATCCCATTATTGCATACCCCCTACTGCATTCCATTACATGCTTACTTGTTTGACATACCCCCCCCCGAGTATTGTTGGTTTGGATTACAATTCCGGTTTCTATTTCTGTCTCTATGTGTCTCTCTCCCTCTCTCTCTCTCTCTCTCTCTCTCTGTCTACACATGTAGAGATATAGACCTGTTTTGCATATGTCTTTTGTAGGTAATGTTCATGGACAGGTGATGGCCTGTGCACCAGTTGGTGTCCCGCACTTGCTAATTGCATGGAAAACAGCTGTGCTGTTATTCCTATAACCAATGGCATGGCAACACACTCCTATAAGTACTTCATGTGGGCATTGTCCTTTTTCTTTGCCTGTGAGAAGGACATCATGGAGGTGTGTGAACAATAGCATCACAGAGGGTAGTTGGAAATACTTCTTGCAACAAAACATGTGGAGACAACACAACAAATGGGGGAGAAGATCATAGACCTACACTTATCATTGTCCACTTCACAAGGGCTGCTGACATCAACCGCCATAGACTTACCTGTATGCACCTCTCAGCCCCATAAGCTCTGTGGCACATGCAATAACTGTTACACAGACCTGATAAATGTGTACATATACAACTGTACCTCAGCTCTGACATGATCAATGTGTTACCACTCTGCCATACCCCTCATTAACAATTTCTGCAGGGCGACCTCTTGCTGACACACAGACACCTAGAACACAAACAGAAAACAGCATGTGAGACTACATTCAGTCAGCGTTACTAACGCCAATAATGCATCATGGCTGAAAAGGTCCACACACTCATAGGTTCATAGGTTCATAGGTTCATACTAGGCTATCTGCCCTGGGGCAATTATAAGCCTAGCCCGATTCTGTATGGCTTACGCCACCCCTTGATTTGAGTATACTGTGCCCTTTTTAAGGTTTAGTTTACTGTGCCTCTGTCTAATAGTGACACGGGAGTAATCCCTGGGACAAACCTACGATCCCCCATCCACTTATCGAGATTCTTCTTGAAGAGATTCAGTGAGGTGCTCTGCCTCACATGAACTGGAATTCTATTCCAGAGTGAAGGGAGCCTCTGGGTTACTCTGAAGTTACAAATGTCAGCTGACAGCACCTTACACAGCATTACATAGCTAAATTGTACTTAATTCACCCTGTGCATCAGACCCATATTAGCATGTCCCTGCATTGGTGGTATGGATGACAGGGATGTGGCACAGGTATCGTCATATGCACAGGGTGTTTTGTGGGTTTGCCAGAGGCCTAGGCTGGGCCATACAGTTGACATAATGTGTCTGTGTGTTTGGAGGGGTGTTCTATGACTGGGCCATGCCGAGGTGGGGTGTGTGTGTGTCTGGAGGTGACCTCCCTGTGATGGTGATGTGTGTGTGTGTGTGTGTGTGTGTGTGTGTGTGTGTGTGTGTGTGTGTGTGTGTGTGTGTGTGTGTCTATGCACACAGTCACGCCATGTGGCTGCCTTACACAGGGGTATGTTGAACAGCTGTGGACTGTACATGGCAGGATACACAGTTCACCATTTCTGGCCATGGACATGGGAACTGGTCCTTGCAGGGGTCTCACTGGTACCACAAGGCCCAAGGCCAGATGCAGTACTGCTTCCTGATGGTGACTGCTGTCTGCTGGATCCATGTCCCTGACGAGACCGGCCAGGACCATGTGCCCATGGCCTGCTCCATTGTGGTGTGGACAGCACCCCAACTTCAGTAGTGCTGGTCATACTTCCACTATGGAAGTGTGAAGGCGCACAGCCCCATAGACTCTCAACTGATGTCGGTGCTGACCTACATTCACATGGCTGACGCCCATATCCCACCACACTCTCTAGCACAGATATGTCACAGTCAAGGATTCCTAAGGTCTCATCCCACCATCTATTTATGACCTCAGTATTTTAACATGTGGTCTCAATAAAGTCATGTATGTTGCCATGTAAGCCAGGAAGAGCTGCATCCAAGACCCTGAGTATTTGTCTGGTGTTGCATTCACTACGTGGCTGTGCATCCATGACAGCCCAAAACATGCATCTGGTGACACCTGCTGTGGCACTTGTGGCACCATCTTGATGGGCAGCAGTCCTCCTTTGAGCACCCCTGTCCATCTGCCTGTTTGAGACCTCGCCTGCACTCTGGTTATGGCTAGTGGCTACACTCACATTTGCCATAGTCACCACACTAGTCTGTTCCATGCTGCCACCTGACAACTGTCCATTATCTGTGGCTGCTGGGGATGGGATATGTGTGGGAATTGTGACTGTGTGCAGGGACATTGTGAATGACTGTAGGATGCCAGCCAATGGCACAGATTCAGCCCCTAACAATCCCACCTGTGCCTCACTATAACCACCATCATTGTCAGAGTTGTCTGTGACACTGACATCAGATTCTGAACAGGAGGGACCATGACCACCATGTCCACCTGTGAGGAGAAGACAACAGATGTAAATTAATACCTGCACTATAAAGTTTGCTGGTACACATACACACATACACACACACATGCACACACACACACACACACACACACACACACACACACACACACACACACACACACACATGGATACACACACACAGACACATACAGGTGAGGTGGCACAAAGGCATTACACAGACCTCACAATAGCCAGCTGGTGGCATTCACAACACAGTCAGACCACAACATACATACTCTGGACAGGCCTTCAACATCATGCAGTGCAGCCCTTTCCACTTAATGTTACTACTAATATACACCTCTGTGATATGTGAGTAGTGTTAGTAGGTGATGGGCCTTCACCGAACACACACAGCAGCCATGTATACATTATTGCTGTACCTGTATAGCACAGTGGCAACTCCTATAGGACATACCTTTCAACTGTACAGAGTTTCGCTGAATGTCTAGATGTGTGGCTCATATTTTTGGTTTGTTCCTCATAAATCCTGTGTTTGTCTAACACATTACTGGGATGATCTGACTGGCGTCACTAATTAATGACATAATTTGAGTTTCCCACTTCAAAACCTGCAGTAAATGTATGTTAAAACAAAACTAGTTACTCTAGCAACCTTCTAAGCTTACAGTGGATATAATAAGTGTACACACCCCGTTAACATGACAGTTTTTCTGATATATAAAATGAGACTGCATAAATCATGTCATAACATTTCCCACCTTTAATGTGACCTACAACCTGTGCAATTCAATTGAAGAACAAACACATCGGTTAGGGGTAACATATAGAAAATGAAATACGTACAATAGGCTGGTTGCATGAGTGTGCACACCCTTAAACTAATAATTTGTTAAAGTTTATTTTGATTTAATTATAGCAGTCAGTCCTCTTGGGAAGATGTCTATCAGCATGCCACATCTTGACTTAGCAATATTTGTACACTCTCCTTTGCAGAAGCCCTACAACTCTGTCAGATTGTGAGGGCATCTCTTGTGCACAGCCCTCTTCAGGGCCCCCCACAGATTTCCTATTGGATGTAGGTGTGTACTCTGGCTGGGCCTTTCCAAAACATTGATAGTCTTCTGGTGAAGCCATTATTTTTCTGATTTGGATGTATGGTTTGGGTCATTGTAATGTGGAAAGGTGAAATTCTTCTTCATCTACAAATTTCTAGCAGACACATGAAGATTTTGAGCAAAAAGGGACTGGTATTTGGAACTGTTCATAATCCCCTCCACCTTGGCTAAAGGCCCACTTCCAATTTATGAACAGCAACCCCAAAGCAGGACACCGCCATCGCCATGCTTCACTGTGGAGATGGTGTTCTTTTGGTGATGCACAATGTTGTTATTGCGCCAAACAAACCTTTTGGAATTGTCACCAAACAGTGCAATCTTGGTCTCATTACACTATAACACATTTTCCCACATACTTTTGGGAGACCTGATGTATTGTTCTTGAGAATTTAGCCAGACCTGGATGTTGTTCTGTGTGAGAAAAGGCTTCCATCTTCCAACCCTACCCCTAGGTCAAACATATGGAGAATACGGGAGATTGTTGTCACATAGTACACAACCAGTACCTGCCAGTGATTCCTGCAACTCCTTTAGTGCTGCTGTAGGTCTCCTGTTAGCCTCCCTGACCAGTTTGGGTCTTGTCTTCAAACACATTTGGAGGGATGTCCACTTCTTTCCAATGTCACTTATGCCCCATTTTTTCAACACCTTTTGATGACTGTCGTCACTGTGTTCCATGGTATACACAATGCTGTGGTAATGTTTTTGTACCCTTCTCTGGGCTGATACCTTTCCACAATGACATCCCTTTATTGTTTTGTAAGCTCTATGTGAACTATAGCTGTTGCTGTAGCAGGCAAATGGATAAATGTCAGGAAAATCCTAGTAGGACAGCTGACCATTATTTGGTTTTAATCAAAGAGTCTCTGTTATTGATGGCAGGTGTGTACCCAAGAAGACGTAATGCTGTAATTACATAAAAAAGCTGCTTCAACATAGTATTAGCTTCAGCCGGTGCACACTTATGCATCTAGCGTATTGTACATTTTTTATTTGTCATAATTGTTCCCCTAACAGATCTGTTTGTTTTACAATTGAATTGTACAGGTTATAGGTAACATTAAAGGATGGAAGAATTTGGAAATGTTTTATAGTGGTCTAAATTTTGTATATCACAAATACCTGCCATGTATGTATGTATGTGTACACCTTTTATATGCACCATATAGGACTAATTTTTAAAATATGTCCCTAGTTTTGGGCCCTTGTCCCTCCATTTTGTCAGTCTTTGTCCCGATTTCTTGCAATGACAGGTTGTGAGGTATGCTACAGATATGTTACATCTGCAAATAGGCCCCTATGATGACCACTGTGATGCAATGCAGTTAACCCCACCATAAGTGAACATGCACATATCGCAATATGGCTGAGAGTAACAGTTGTGTGCATGGTAACATGCATGACCTTAACATGCCTGTGGTACTGGTGAGCCAGAACAGGACAATCCCATACTCACCAGTTTCAGGCTGCTGTCTCACGTTCAGACCAGAGGGACCTATGTAGCTGTGGGGGGGGGGGTATTGTCAACAGATTCACATGTGGCATTGGTACAAGATGAATGTTACTTTTCTGCACATGTACAGTACAAGCTCTGATAGTACACAATTTGCTGTCTTTCACCATAGATGTGCACTTCTGTGCATTAGAAAACCCCACCCACTAATGCAGTTTGACCTGACATATAAATCTAGATACTCTACAGAATCCAATATGACTACTACAGTGTTCAATTTATGTGCACTGGGGCCTTACCTTGATGCTCCTCACCTCTTGCCTGGGTGCCACCCATTTCCACGACTTGTGTTTCTTGGCTTGGCTGGTGTGTGGGGGCTGCCCAAAGATTGGCAAGGAGCGCCTCTGTTGCAGTAAGTGGGCCTGTGTGGCAGGACCACCACCTGTATCAGTACGCTCCCTCTGCCACAGCAGCAGCCCTTTGCTGGGCACGACGTATCAGGTTAGTTGCTCAATGCCTGACCTGACAGTATGTGCATCCATGGTGGCCCATGTTGTTAACTCTGTAGACAAGGTCATCCCACAGGGTGGTCTGCTCCCACAGATTGTGTTGGTGATGGCCAAATATCACTCCATGGTGCTGGATGGTGGAATCCGTGATGGCTCATTTTCAGCTGCAGTCTATGCCAGTTGTCTTTGCTGTTGCATGTCACCTGGAAGACATATACAGGGAAACACATTGCAGAACCTCATACATTGGTCAAAGTTATTTACAGAACCTGCACATCAACATTGACTATCATTAGCCACCACTTACAATGACATCATAACCCTGTCATCTATCAGACATTGCATAATCCACTATTCATCATTCACCTTTGTGTAGAGGGATGACAGTGGCCATCTTCCTTGCAGATGGGATGTCAATGGTGCTCAGGCTTTGCTTGCATACAGTGTGCAATGGAGCTGAGAGCATATGCCTGAATTCATGTAGGATGCAGACAGGATTGTTATGAGGCACCATGGAAACTTGTTGACTTTGATTAGGCATTATGTACCTGCTCCCTGATGATGAGGGGAGGGGTGCTGGTGCTGTGCATATCCTCCTATACTGATGGTGGGACACGGGGATGATGTTTGCCCTTAACCTATATGCAGCAGTTTGGCTATAGCTATGGTGTGTGTTTATGTGGTGTGATTGACCACCATTACAGAGTGGGGTGGGTTGTTGCCTCTGAGATTGAAGACATATGTGAAGACGGCCTTGTGACTGGCCTTTTTGGATGTGCCTGATTTGTACTCATAGTTAGCCTTACAGTAACTCACATGTGACCTTATATGCTCATTCAGACAAAGGTTGACTTTCTTCCAAGTTTGTGCCTGCTTCTACTTGGCTCTGTACAGCCAATTTAGTGACCAATTATGTGGTTTGTGTATTGGTGCTGTGCAGCAAAGGGGATTACTCTATCTTGGTGGAGGTAGGTTTTACGATTAAGGTATACAACTATGTAGGTGCTCATATAGCTGTTTGTAGTAAGCATGGACACAAGGTCATAACACAGTTGGACACCTTACCAATTTCAACCTGATAATCATGCTTATTCTAGTACCCATGTCTGTGTCAGGCCAATGCAACAACCAGTAGCTCTAGAAATTTATGTCCGTCAGATGCACAGAAACTAAGATTACACACGTGTACAACATGAACAACTTATTTACCTGACGTTTTGCATCCCATGTGTATTATTATGAGGCTTCCAGGTACACCTACTCATACATACACGTGCACAGGTAATACCTGATATACATTTCTGTTCTATGTCAGTATGGCACACTGTATTTGCACTCTTGCTGCTCAGTCATACTCTCAACCTGTTAGATCAGGACATCTGGAGAATGCCACACATACATGGGGGGGGTAATGGCCCAAAATTAGTGACACTTTCTTAATATTGCTGTAATACACTTAAGTCATTTGATAGCACAGTAGCCTTTGCATTCACAGAAATACCCTGGAGGATGTCCGACACTCATATGTATGCTAGCATGTTCTAATGTCAGTCTTCACAGATTTGCTAATGATTTGCCAGACATAACACAACTCTATGAGTAAATGACTATAAATATGAGGCACACATATGGTCTGCATGCATAACACTGGACAGCTGAATTGTATGAGCTCAGCATATCACATGCAGTTCAACACACACTTCTGCGACAGTAGTTTACTATGCAAATACCCTGTATAGGTCTCTCAAATTTGTGAGACAAACATGTATATCATAGTTGTATTCACAAGTAACATATGGATAGCTACGACATCCCAGTAGCTGGCCTAGCAGTGTCACAGTCAGTATTGTTCAACAGATACCACAATAGTAGTCATATGTGAGCCATTCATTCCTGGGGTGATTCAAGAACCTGAGCTGTGATCGCTGTCACTACAGACAGACCCAGATGCTGTGATCATAGGTGCTGATCAGCAGTATATCTGTACAGCAAGTCTTGATGAGTCATATTTGTTTAGCATCCTATATCCCATTATTGCATACCCCCTACTGCATTCCATTACGTGCTTACTTGTTTGACATACCTTTTTTTCCCACAAGTATTGTTTGTTTGGATTACAATTGCTGTATCTGTTTCTGTCTCTGTCTTTCTCTCTCTCTCTCTCTTTCTCTCTCTCTCACTCTCTCTCTCTGTCTACACATGTAGAGGTCTAGACCTGTTTTGCATAGGCAGCAGCTTGCCTTTTGTAGGTAATGCTCATGAGCAGGTGATGGCCTGTGTACCAGTTGGTGTCCTCCACTTGCTAATTGCATGCAAAACAGCTGTGTTGTTATTCCAACAACCATTGGCATGGCAACACACTCCCATAATTGAGTATTTCATGTGGGTGTTGTCCCTTTTCATTTCCAGTGAGCAGGACATCATGGAGGTGTGTGAACAATACCATCACAGAGGGTAGTTGGAAATACCTCTTAGACGAAAACATGAAGAGACAGCGCAACAACATGGGGGAGAAGGTCCCAGACTTAGGGACAACATGTTTGTATTGCTGTTATACATTTGGATTCATGCTAGTTTAACAGGGTCTGTGTGGGCATGGATATTCTGCATGGTTCTCAGTCTGACAGTGGTATGTGGTTGACATAAGTCTCAACTATAGGGCTATCCACAGAATGGCCAGAGGTTTGACTCTTATGTTTGGTCTGTTCCTCCGACAGTTGTTGTCCTTGGAAAATCAGTAGCATACCCTATGTATTGCAGTCAGTAAATGCTAACTTTCATTTGTGTTTCTGCCTTCATATCTCTCAGTTAAGATATTTATTTATTTTATTTTATTTCCAGTCTGATGACTGGGGAGATCCACTGGACTCAAGGAGCCCGTTTTCAGTGGAGGCCCGGGGAGAAAAGCTCCAATAAAACATAGTACAATCTCCACAAAATGAAGTACAAATTACACAGTAGACATATAAACAAAGTAAGTAAAATTTTACATGCAAAATGGCAAAATCTAAACAAAGTTAAGCAGCAGCTTAGAAACAAATATAGTATAATACATATTTACATATTTACATGTTAACTGGTTGAGAGCAGTTGTAAAGAGTTAAATTAATATAAGGTTTAAATCATCTGAGAATGATGTAGAGGTAAACATTAGTAAGATGGCAGTACATAGGGTTAATCTGTAATGGGTAAGGAAGAACAAATTTTGTGTGTAACAAAAGTATTAAAGTATTAATCAGGTCAGGCAGGTAAAGTGCAATTGCATTTCCATTTGTGGGAGAGGTAAGAGTAGAGCTGGGTTTGAAGTGTTCAAAGTTCTCCAGAATTCTTAGATATGGAAGGAAAGAATTCCATTTTTTGGCTACAGAATAAGATAGGAGGAGTTGACCAGCAGGATGATTTGGTTTATATACAGAGATAAGATTTTGGTGGGCAGATCTTAGAGTTCTGTTTGGGGTGTATAGTGGTAAGATGTTTGTTAGTGCTGGGAATATAGCTGGTTTAAAAATAAGCTTGTGAGTTGTGATGAGTTGGAGGTAGTCAAGGTAGTTGGGATGTTCTAGTCATTGCAGCTGGTGGAGAGGTATACAGTGGTGAGTGGAGTATTTGGAAGTGGTGGTGAACTTTGAGATTTTGTTGTAACAGGTTTCTAGTTCAGAGGAGATGGAGGAAGATAGGTTGGTTAGTAGGGGAGCACCATACATTAGTGAAGGTAGCAAGTAGGTAGTGGCGAGGGTCTGTCTTGTAGAAGGGGAGAGGAAGTGGGAGTTGCTGTACAGCACGCCAAGTTTCTGATGGGTTTTCTTAATATTTAGCTGAATATGGGTAACAAATTTTAGATGTTCGTCTATAGTAACTCCAAGAAGTTTAGCAAAAAGAACAACTTCTATAGTGGAGTTTGCATGGCTTGTAATTTTATTAGAGGTTTTGTTGAGGGGGAGAGATTTTGAGGGAGAGAATAGTAGGATTTTTGATTTGCTGGCATTCAAGGAGAGGTGATTTTGAATCATCCAGTTCTCAGTAGTTGAGAAGGCGGTTTGAGTTTTTGTTTGGAGCTCAGGGATGTTTGATGCAGAGCAAACTAAAGTTGAGTTATCTGCATATTGTACTATCTTAGTGTTAGGAAGGGCTGAATGGAAATCATTGATGAAGATATTGAAGAGCATAGGGCCAAATATGGATCCCTGGGGAACCCCGGTCAGGGTGGGAAGAAAGGCAGAGGTGCCAGTCTTCCATTTTACAGCCTGAGATCTGTCAGAGAGGTAGCTGCTGAACCAGTCAATGGTGTTTTGTGAGAGGTTAAGATTGAAAAGGTGGTGAAGAAGGTGGCTGTGGGAGACTGTATCGAATGCCTTGGAGAGGTCAAGGAGGACAGTGGATACAAGTTCTCCAGAGTCACAGGCATGGTTTACTATGTCTAGAAAAGACAAAAGAGCTGTTATTGTGCTATGGACAGGACGGAACCCATGTTGTGTTGGGATGAGGAGTTGGTTATCTGTAATGAATGGCATGAGCTGGAGATGGATACATTTCTCAAGAATTTTTGAAATAGGGTCGAGAATCGCTATGGGTCGGAAGTTGAAGATGTTATTATTTTTGCCTCCTTTATGGAGGGGTAGGACAAAGGCTGCATGCCACAGTTTGGGGACATATGATTCATATATGGATCTATTGATGAGTATGCCAATGGGGATGGTGATGCTGTCTGCTGCAATTTTTAGAAAGACAGAGAGGATGTTGTCAGGGGCATTGGAGCAAGGCATAAGCTTAGAGAAAAGTTTTTTTTATATATGAGGTGGGGATGGGTTTGAGATGGAATATGGGAGGAGAGTTTGGGATGGAGCGTTGGGCAGAAGGTTTGAGTTAGGGGGAGGTGTTGTTGTTTGGGAATGTTTTGGTGAGTTCTGCTATAGAGTTAGTGAAGAAGGAGTTGAACAGAGTAGCTATGTCAGGGCAAGGGTTGTGTTTGGTGCCTGGGTTGAGAAGAGAGTTGATGGATTTCCAGAATTGCTTGGGGTTTGAGAAATGATTAGACTGGAGTTTAGTATAGTATGCTTTTTTGTCTTGTATAATGTTATTTTTTGGCTAAGTTGCAGAGTTGTTTATATTTAAGTAGGGTGTCAGGGTGCAGATTATGATGGTAAAGTTTTCAGGTCTTGTCCCTTTGTTGCATGAGTGTTTTAGTATCTTTAGTAAGCCAAGGGGCGGAATTGGTTTTTATACGTTTTATTCTTGGAGGGGCTTGGGAGTTAAGGGTATTTAAGAAGGTTGAGTTGAAGAATTCAACAGTGCTGTCCAGAGGAAGAGTTTTTAGAGTATCCCAGTTTACCAGTTTGAGAGAGTTGGAGAAAGTTGTGGCGTTAAGGTATTTGAGGTTCCGAGTATGGATATATTGGTGCAGGTGAGGAGAGGAGGGGGCTGCTCTATGGATGAAGGTTGGCAAGTGATCACTGATGGAGAATGGTAAGATGCCAATGTGGGAGATTTTACTTAGGTGGGAGACAAGGATCCAGTCCAGTGTGGAGCCTAGGGGGTTCTTTTTGTTGAGTCTGGTAATAGCATTTGTGAGTTGAGTGAATTTACATAGATTGATTGAAATAGTGGGATTATTGGCAGTAATTTTGTTACAGTCAGTGTTTACATCTCCTAGGATGTATGTCTCAAGCTTGATATTATTTGGGGCCCATAGAAGAATTTCCTCAAGATTATTTATATTGTTTCTAGGGGGGATATAGAGGGCTATAACACAACTACTTTTCTGGTTATTTAGTTTGAGATTTCCTATGACTAGTTTAGCATTATTGATCTGTGGAATAGGATTTTGGTAGGGAGTGATGGAGAGTATGCTAGAGTAGATTAAGGCTACTCCTCCTCCCTTCTTTTTTAGGCAGTCATGCCTAAGAGCATGAAACCCTGGGGGTAGGATTTCAGAGTCTGAAATATTGGGTTTTAGCCATGTCTCAGAGACAGCTACTATGTCAGGTTGGGTATGGGATAGCCAAGCGTGAAAGTTGGCTAATTTGTTTCTTAGACTCTGGGTATTGATGGTCAAGAGCTTGAGGTATTTAGGGCTAGTAGTATGGGTGGTAATGGGGGGGGGGGTGGATTGCTGCTAGTAATAGGGCCAGGGTTGGGGTGTATGTCTCCTGTTAGGCATAGGTAGTCAAAGGGGAATGACAGCAGGGATTTTGATTTACTCCTAGAGTTTTGTGGGAGGTACAATAATGCTTTGGGAATATAATGCTAACAATAATGCTTTGGGAATATAATGCTTCATTGAGGAAAATAAGAGTTTTAGTTTGAAGTAGAGAAGTGGGTTTGGATGAAATAGAGAGGAGGATATAGTGTAGAAATGAGATGTGGCAGACTGATGATGGGTGTTAGGAGTGATGGTGGAGTGAAGAGGGGATGGGAAAGTTGGGGGTAGTTTGTAAGAGGAATAAGAGGTAGCATGGTATAGTGGTATTGGGAGAAGTAGGCTAAAGGAAGGGATGAGCGGGGTTTGAAAAGGCATGGTGTGGTTCAGGTATTAATGAATAGTTGGGGTTAGGTATTTAGGAAGTAGTGGGATGTTGGTGAGTATGATAGTGTAGGAGGAAGGTATAAAGAAGTGTATCTAGTGCTTTAAGGTTTGGGATGGGGAGGGGTTTATAAAGTATTGGAGGATGGGAGGGGATAGTGAGGAGATTAGAGTGGATTGTGTGAGATCGAGGGAAGGGGATTTATGGCTAGGATAAGTGTAAGAGCACAGGGGTGGGTTGGAATTGGGGGTATGGTAGGGGAGCAGAGTGAGCCTGCAGGGCGAATGGAGTCGGTAGAAGGAAAGAAGGCAGCAGGGCAGTGAAAAAAACAATCAGTATAGTGAAGGTAAGTACAGAGGAAGGTAATCAAGGTGGATAGAGGGATGCTTGGGTAATGTTATAAGAGAAAAGATTTGAGTGATTACAGAGGTAGATAGGACTGTTATCAAGCAGTTAAGGAAAAAGGGAGAAAGACAAGAGTTTGTATAAAAGAGGGTGAGAAGGAGTGAGGGAAAAAGAAGGCTAAAGGTGGTTAAAGACAGCTATCTGGTGGACAAGTCTGTTATGGTAGAGAGTGGTGCCACTATAGGTGGTAGAAAGAAGTACGGCAGAGATAAGAGTCTATAATGGGAAGTAGGAGTCTAGGATAGGCAGGTATGGAGGGGAGTTCACATTAAGAAGGGTATGGCTGCTGGCTATTCTGGCCAGGATCCTATAGTAGCTCCTGGTACAATAGTAGAGCAATGTCACATACAAATTAAAGGTAAAACAGCAAGTAACATACTTTCTTAAATTTCTTTGAGTTCACTTCTGGGAGAAGTTAAGACTTTTCCTGTTTGGAAATGTGGCCAACAGGCTGTGAATTGTTACTATGACTGGTCTTGGATGTCCAGGAGGGCAGGGCCATTAGGCAAAACAAGCTAGGCAGAGAAGGTTGAAGAGTTTCTTAAATTTCTTTGAGTTCACTTCTGGGAGAAGTTAAGACTTTTCCTGTTGGGGAATGTGGCCAACAGGCTGTGAATTGTTACTGTGACTGGTCTTGGATGTCCAGGAGGGTAGGTCCGTTAGGCAAAACAAGTTCGGAAGAGAAGGTTGGATAAAGGAGTATAGGTTAAACAGGGCCAGAGGCGCACAGGAGCCATGAGTAGATACAGATGTTTATGTTACAACAAACCCTGTAACACCTGCAACTTTCTCAGTTTATAACAGCAATATTTCAATTATGCCTCTGTGTTTGGGCCTCTGTCCCCCAATTATGTCAGGCTTTGTCCATATGTCATGCAGAAACAGGTTGATAGGTATTGTATATCATTAGTTAGTACCTTTCTTCCTGATATCATCACAGTGATGTAGCAGAATGCCAGACATGTTATGAGGAATAGGCCATATATATGAGGACAGAGCCTCAACATTCTGTGGGAATCTGTACAGTTGAGGGGTCTGTGTATATGTAGAAATTGTTAACAGACTGCCAGGATTTTGTAGCAGTGTAGTGTGTAAATGTTTGTTGTGCTGTGTAGGGAGGGGGCTACATTTTAGTGTCATGGCTCCTTTTCTATCTGACTATGCATGCTGCTCCAGTTTCTGGTGGTCTATCAGCTGTAAATGTTTTTGGAGGCAGACTGAGTCATGTTCTGTACCACCGAAGGAGTCAGACTACACTGTGACTTGGGGCAGTATATGTAGGGGTAGTGTGTGAGTGTCAAACATGATATTTATGTTCACACAGTCATTATACCCTGCTGTTCATTTGGCTTACCAGTATGTCACTGTGACTGTGTTGAAATTGGCTGTTGGTATGCAGGCTCACACCGGTGACTGTTTTTCACTACTGTTACATCCCTGTAGTGCCTGATATATTTGCAAATGCATGTGTAATTCCCCATAGTTGACTTGGGGTAGTATTGTGTCAGTCTAACTGTAGTTTGGATGGTTCTTGGTGACATGCTAAGCAGCTCAGTGTACTTTACCTAATGTCATGTTATGTCCAGATATTCATAGGATGTCCAGTTGTCTGGCTCATATCTTTTGTCTGGTCCCCATAAGTGTTGTGTATGAATGACAAATCAGTGGGATGATGTGAAGGTTTCAGGCACCAACTAATAAGAAGCAATTGAGTCTTGGAGCTGTGCTGTTTCAGTCAATATATGTTACAACAGCCAGTGTTACTGTAGCAACGGTCTCAGCTTATATAGTCAAGTGTTCAGATATGTCCCTATTTTCATGGCTTTCTCCTCCCACTTTGTCAGGTTTGGTCCAGTTTCATTCCACTAAGGGGTTCTGAGCATACCTCTGAACTGGCCGGATTGTTGCAGAACATCCAGGTATATTGCTCATATTTTGTCTCTGTTCCACAAATTATTCTGATTTCTCTGGTAATCTGAGGATTTCTGTCAGTAAATGGAGACATAATTTCAGTTCCAGACCTCATATCCTTCAGAACATGTATGCTGAAAAAAACCCTGTTACTCGAGCAACTTTCTAAATTTCTAAGAGCAATATTTGAAATATGTCCCTAGTTGTGACCCATTGTTCCATCATTTTTACGTTTTTCCAGATTTCTTGCACTAACAGGTTGAGAAGTATGATTCTGAGATATGAGTGCACTACATGCTATGAGCATGTATATAAATATATATTTCATATATATTTATCTCCATACATATATATCTGTATATGTATATATACAAAACCTGAGTGATTCCACAGAGCCTTTTCCCTACTGTTGAATGACTCTACTGCATGATATGTTTGAAAAAACATCAGCAATTTCTACTGCTCAAATGGTGTAATGGTGCAGTGCTCTGCCTGTAGTGCATAGGGTTCTGAGTTTGAGACTTGTCAATGCTGATCATTTTATTGCTAGGCAGAACAGTGGCTGAAGGCAACAGAGTGATTAAAGCAGTTTTAAGTGGCTTTAAGCAGGTTTGTGTGGCTTTGCACGATGCTAGGCAATGCCAAGATACAGTTAGCAGTAGAGATGCTTAATCCTTTTTGGCTTCACTTAGCATCAAGCAAACTTGCTCACTCCTGCTTACTCCCACTTACACCCACACTAATTCCTTTAAAAGAAAAGCAAAAGGTGTTATAGAAAAGTGATGAGAAAGGGGCATGCAGAGGGGAAAACAATATGAAAGGTAGCTAGGGATGTCCAGGATGGGTATAGGGAGGGTCCATAGCTGTCCATTTGTAATACAGCAACAGCTGCGCATTTGTACGGAATTTGGAGGTGAATTTGGACACTTAAACCCCAGAGAGAGGGGTGAGGACAACAGAAATGTGTTTTCAAGCCAATTGGACTGGATTATATGTGTCCAGTGGACACCTGTGTGAAATGGACAGCTATGTATGGGCAATGACTATCTTGGGGACAGATGCCCTTTTTTTTCTTTGTTAAGGTGAGAGTGGGATGTTGGGGAAGGATTGTAGGTAGGTCTGGGGAGGTAGGTTGGTAAGAGAGACAGACAAAACAGACAGGACAGCAGACAGGGCTGGTGTATGACACATGTGGGGGGTAAACACCTCGGACAGGGAGGATGTTTGGGAATCAGAGGCCCATGAGCCCCCATATGGATACGGTGGGACTGACATCCCCAACTACAGGCAGTCATGACTGCACCTTCACAGCTTCAATGGTTGCTGTGCTGGGGGCTAGACAGGAGGGGCAGCCTGCTACTCAAGGTGTGCCATGCGGCCCTCCATCTGGCACAGCTGCCCACCCAACTCAGAGTGAATGACACTGCGCACCATACTCCAGAACTGATGGTGGATGATGGGCTCATCTCCATGCCCACCCCCAGGTGGTGCAGGGCTGCAGGAGATGAGGTTCCATGGTGGCTCCCAGACATGCTGGGGCCCAGTGCCACAGCCAGATGGGGCGGGACAGGTGGATCCACTGGGATCAACCTTCCCAAATGTGCTATGATGTTGAGGCTTTCCAAGATATATTGGTTAGTCATGAACAAACATTTCAATATTGGATTTAAAGGCATGCATAGGTGTTCAATTAACCCAAAACAACAGATGTAAAACAGTTGCATAGCAAACAGAACGCATGCGTAACTGGAACAACAGTAAACATTGTGGGAGGTAGGCATAATGGTTAAGGTGTTTACCTTGCAGACATAAGGTACAGGGTTTGATTCTCACATAGGGTAACTGGCTAGGCTTAAAATAACCAACAAGGATAGTTAGCCTAGTAATAATCTATGAACCTATGAACAGCATGTCAGTAACAATGATGGCAACAGGCCACCAACAATGGTATTTGAACAAGGCATGTTAACATGCAACCAATTAATTATATGAAGAATAATGTAACACATGTCCCAACATTAGGTTTGCTAACAACATACCCCTAGTATATGAATAATTATTGCTGCAGATGAGGGGTGGAAGGAAAGTAGAAAAGTCCATTAACAATTGTATAGGCCTCTATTTTACAACAGTACTGCTCAATACTCTAGAGGTCTGCCCTCACTTTACAACTACCTATGGCCTACCTATGACATACCCATATTTGTGAGATGGGCCATGTAGACAGCCTTTTCTACAATGGTGCCCACATGGTGGGAAACTGTCAGGTTGCTATCAACCTCAGTGCACAAGTTGCCTCCCACCTGATGCATGCTCAGTACATTATTACTGTCATACTTAGTGTGGATGACATCTGCCACAGCAGGGGGAATGATGGCTCTTCTGGCATTCTGTTTGCAGTAATGCTTCTTGTACCGGTCAGTAATTGAGTGAGTGCCTCCTGGGGGATGGCTACATCAGTAGGGGTGATGTAAGATAGTGGGCAGCTTGCAAGCATCCGTACACCTGGTCAGCCACAGACCACTGTTATTGTTCTGTACCTCAGATACATATATCTCAAACAGTAGAGGCCCCCAGACCAATCCTTGGGGTACACCGTTGTGGATGAATCTACTATCAGAGGTGGGTTCTACTACTTTGACTGAGTGGCTACTATCATTGGGCCAGTTAGCTACCCATCTGGTAACCTACAGGTTAGTGCCTACCTGTGTAGTCTTATGTATCCTGTCCACCTGAGGATTAGTGTGAAAGGATTGGGCTAGGTGAAGGTAGGCATCGTTCACCATCTTCCACTCATCCCTGTGTTTGTTGACCACTGCAGAGAGGTCAATCAGGTTTCACAGGCCTGATCTCCCTTTGACAATACCATGGTGTATGGGACCAGGCATTTTGATGTTGCCAATGTCACTGTTCATAATGTCCTGGATATTGCCTCCCATGCGCTAGCAGAGCAGGCTAGTTAGGCTGATGTGCATCATATTGGCTGGGTTGGTGGATTGCTCCACCTTTGTGTGTAGGGATGACAGTAGCTGTACTCTGTGCAGATGGGATGACACTGGTGCTCAAGCTGTGGTTGACTACAGTGCAAAATGGATCTGAGAGTCCAGTCCATGCCTGTATTCATGTGGGATACAGCCAAGGATGATATCATGACTATGGAGACCTCTGTGTGTTGTCTTTGAGAAGGCATTACGGACCTGCTTCCTGATGATGAGGGAAGGGGAGAAGGTGCTGTACATGCACATGTGTACCACTGGGGGGACAGGGGGTGATGTTTACACTTCACCTGTCTGCAGCCGGTTGCCTATATCTATGCCATATGTGCATGTGGTGTTACTGACCATCACTACAGAGCAGATTTGTGTGTTGCCTCTGGAATTGCAAACACATGTGTGGAAGACCTAGTGATTTGCCTTGGTGAAGGTGTCCGATTTGCACTCAAAGACAGCCTTAGGGTACATCACCTGTGCCCTTATTTGTTTGTACAGACCAAGGTGACATTGCTTCCAATGAGGCACCTGTTCTTTCTTGGCCCATCCAGCAATTGTTTCCACCTATTATGGCATTTTTGTATTGCTGCTGACCACCACATACATTTACCCTACCTTGAGGGAGATGATGTCCTGTCAGGTACTGCTGAGTCCTTACAGCTATGTGGGTGCCCACTTAGTATTCTGGTGTGGACCTGGACAGTGCTGCTAGTTCCAACAAATGGGACGTTGGCTGTACAGCTACTTCTACCTACTCTGAGGGGATTTATAGTCATTTATGTACAGTTTATGCTGTTTGACACTGTAAAGGGGGGGAGCAAGGGAGATGGTGACCTGAACAGTGATGACTATGTGGTCAGATATTACCAAGGGGGATGGCACTGTAGGAGTGCTACAGTGGTTACTCATGTTGGTTAGGACCAGGTACATGAGATTCCCACCTACTGTAGAAGTGTTGACCAGATGATCCACTGCATTGCCATTGACAAAGCCGAAGAATCTATGTGCATTCATGTTCAGATGACATAGGTCAGGCACACTATGGATGGGTATTTGAAGTCACCCAGGAGCAAGGTAGACGATTGAATCTTGACAGATTCCAGCAGGTCTCAATAGGTGTGGTGGGTGTCCATAGTCATGGTTGGAGGCCTGTAGTTAGCTATGATTTGAGTAGGTGTTTTGTCAACTGTTAACTGCACTCGGGATGTCATCCATAAGACATACTATTTGGCCAGCCTGGAGGTGTGTATGTGTATGCTAATGTTCAACACTCCACCTCCTGTGGCTTTGCGGGCTTCCATTTGGGGTCTAAACGTATGACGGGATGAGTGACCTGGCAAGGTTTGTGTGCTCTCCACAGATAGAAAGCAGGTGTCAGTGACTGCACAAATGTCAGCGTCCTACAGGACAAGGTACGCTTGCATTGACATGGGTGTCATGGTAAGACACCTAGCTCCTTTTAGAGGAAGAAATCTGCACAAAGGCACACATCAATGGTGGGCAAAGGCCAGTAAATTGTGTCACTTTATGAATCTAGCTGAAACACACTTATTTGCCAGGAAAGACAGTATCACATTCACAGGTGTACTCTGCAGGATATGACATCTGACAATGAAATGTATGCTAATTTAAGACTACAGTCTTTAATGGGTTGCCAGTGATGTGCCAGACAATACACAACTGTCTGAGGCATTAACTACAAATATGAGGTAGACATGTGGTCAGTCTGCAAAACTCTGGACAGTTGTCAGGTATGGACTCAATATATCACATACAGTTCAACATACACATCTGCACCTGTCATGTAGCATGCACATACCCTATGTACATCTCTTACATTTGTAAGACAAGCATATGCATCAGAGTAGCATTCACAGGTGACATATGAATAATTACAATATCCCAGGTAGCTGGCCTACCAGTGACACACTCAGTATTGGACAACAGAGACTCCATTAGTCGTCATACACGAGCTGACCTTTGCTGGGGTGAAAGGGGCCAGAGATGTGCTCCATGTCAGTGCAGGAAGGGCAAGCAGTAATGGCCATAGGTGCTGGACAGTAGCATGTGAGTCCAGCAGGTCATGTTGCAGCTTAGTGTTTAATGACCCATTTGACATCAGTGCATTTGACATCAGTGCATCCTCCCTTCTGCATTCCATTACATGCTTACATGATTGACATACCTGTTATAGTGCTTAGGAGGTCCCTCACAACAATGCAAATGGTTAGGTTTGTGTAGTCGCAGTCTGTCTTTGTGTAGATGGGTTGAGACCTGTGTTACATAGGCAGCAGTCTGCCTTTTGTAGGTACTGCTCAGGAACAGGTGATGGCCTGTCCACCAATCAGTGTCTCCCACTTGCTAATTTCATCCAGGGCAGCTGTGTTGTCTTTTCATTTGTCAATGCCATAGCAACACAGTGCTATAATTACAGCCTTCATGTGCACCTTGCCCCTTTTCCTTTCCTGTGTGGAGGACATTATGGAGGTGTGGGGGCTACAGCTTCACAGACAGTAGGTGGGAATACCTCTCAGGAGAGGACATGTGGAAGCAACCCAGCAGCATGGGGAACAAAGGTCCAGAACTGGGTACAGATTATAAGTCAGTAGTGCTGTTAAAGACATAGAGGGCTGATAGTTTAACAAGGTTCATCTGGACATGCATTTTCTGTGTGACTTGACATCTGATAGCGATATGTCTCTGACATACCTCTCAACTGTCCTGATGTCCACAGACTGCCCAGGGGTTCGCCTGTTATGTTTGGTCTGTTCCTCAGGCAACATCTGTTTTTGCAAAATCATTAGAATAATGTGAGGATTGTAGTCAGAGTAACTGTTGACATTCATTGGTGTTTCAGACATCATATCCTTCTAGGATTTATGTTACAACAAAGCCTGAGACACTATCAACTGTTTCAGTTTGTAACACCATTATGTGAGATATGTCCCTCTTTCTGTCCCCCTGTCCCCCAAGTATGTCATGCTTTGTACAGATGTATTGCAGTAAGAGGGTCAGAGGTATGTGATATCATTATTTATTGACTGCACTCAAGGTATCATCCCATTGAGTTAGCAGACTCCTGGAAGTGGTATGCAGCAGTGGCCATGAATATTGTCTCACATCCTGGACATTCTGTGCAAATCTGTACATATGAGAGTTATGTATGTCTGGCCATTTTGAAGTGACTGCCAAGACTGTGTAGCAGTGTTGTGGGTATATGTTTGTTTGGCTGGGCAGGGAGAGTAGCAGATGAGAGTGTCACAGATCCTTTTTCTATCTGACTGTGCATGCTGCTATGGCTGCTGTTTGTCTATCAGTTGTGTATGTTTGTTGGAGCAGACTGAGAAAGGTCCTGTAACACCTCAGGCATCCCAGTACACTGTGAATTGGGCCAGCACCTGTCAGCGTATTGTGTGACTGGGAATAGGGATATGTTCTTTCAAACAATCGTTCTACTCTAGAGTTACTTTGAGGTACTGGTATGTTGCTGTGACTGTGGTTAAAATGGTTGTGGGTGGCCATTTATGCACCATTATCTGCTTTCCCCCACAGTTCCATCCCTGTAGTGCATGATATATTTGGATATACATGGGTAATTGCCCACAGCTGATTTGGGTTAGTGTCATGATGGTCTTAATGTGGTTCAGAAGGTGCTGGGTGTCATGGTTGGTGGCTGTCATGGGTTTTTCCATTCTGTTACATGACTGTGGTCATGCTTCGCCACTGTCCTGATGTGTGAATCATATGTTTTGCCTGTTGGCCACAACAGTTGTGGGTTTCTGAGAAATCACTGGGATGATGTGAACATTGGTCAGTAAATTTTGACATTCATTTGTGTTTCAGACCTGGAATCTGTCTGGCATTGTATGTTAAAGCACACCATGCCACTCTAGCAGACTTCTATGCATATGACAGCCATATTTCAAAAATGTCACTGTTTGCCCTTTATCCCCCCCCCCCCCATTTGTCAGGCTTTTCGTAGATTTGTTGCAGTAAGAGGATGGTTATCTGTCTATATATCTCTGTATGAAAAAAAAATATATATATATATATATATTTATATGTACACACACACAAATATATATATATATATATATATATATATATATATATATATATATATATATATATAGCGATATTATACAATAGCACTATGGATATATAATTCCCCCTTATGTTGAATAACTGTTCTTCACAATATGTTTGTAAAAACATTGCAAATTCCTACAGCTCAGATGGTGTCGAGGTATGTTGCTGTGATTGTTGTGCACGGCGTCCTGTGTTCCAGACTAGGAAGTGATTCTTTTTTTTTCATAAATGTTAAATGACCAGAATGAATGATATGTTTGTAATGGCATTACAGATTCCCACAGCTCAGATGGTATAGTGGTACCTTGCTGTGATTGTAGTGCAGCATCCCAGGTCCTAGACTTGGTAGGGCTGATTATTTTGTTGCCAGGCAGAATAAGGGCTGATGGAGACAGAGTGATTAAGCACTTTTAAGCAGTTGTAAGTGCTAAGCCTTGCTAAGAGATGATTAAATAAACCCTCTTAGCTTCACTTAGCACCACTTACTCCCACTTACACCTGTACTAATTTTCTTCAAAGAAAAGAAAAAAGGGTGATAGGAAAGTGGTGAAATGGGGGGAAGCAGAAGGTAAAACATTATGAAAAGCAGCCAGGGATATGCAGGATGGGTATAGGAAAGGACCATAGCTCTACATTTCCTCGGCAGCAACAGCTGTGAATTACATATGTAGAATTTAGAATTTACAGCCTCACACCCCACAGGGAGGGGTGTTGACGACAGACATTTGCAGAGTAGTCTGTGGGTTGATTGATTAGTGTCACTGTACATGGGGGTGAAATGTAGATCTATGTATGGGGCAATATTTTTTGTAGGACAGATGCCCTTTTTTCAAGGTGAGAGTGGGATGTTGGGGAAGGGGTGTAGGTATGTTTGGGGATGTAGGTTAGATGGGATAGGTTGCATTTGCACACAGACAAGACAGACAAGACAGCAGACAGGGGTGATATATGACACATGAGGGGGGTAAACACCTTTGATGGGGAGGGTGGTTGGGAATCAGAAGCCCATGAGCTCCCAAATGGATACAGTAGGACTGAGGTCTGACCCATGGGCAGTCACCACTGCTCCTTCACGGCCCCGAAGGTGGCTCTGCTTGGGGCTGGACAGGAGGGGTGACCTGCCGCTCGAGGTGCACCAGGAGGCCCTCATAGGTTCATAGGTTCATAGGTGTGTACTAGGCTAATGGCCCTGGGGCCTGTGTAAGCCTAGCCAATAAGAATCCTTAGTATCATGTCAACAGATGTGCCTCTATCTAGTAGGGCAGCTGAGGTTATAACAGTTTCTTCCTTCTGTTGTACAGTTTGTTTATGGTAGGGGACCACCATATCTTGCATGATGTTCAAAAGCTGAAGAAGCAAGCCTATTTATTGGAAGAATAACAAACTAACTTATCTTTAAAAAGTTACTTTATTTACTTATTTATTTATTTATCATGAATCCATGTGCTTTTGATTCAGAATCTCTTTAATGATGTGCTAGCCCAGTCCATTTCATCGACATTAGTGTTATTTTTGATTAAGAAAAGGTCATCTTCCCAAGTATTAAACATCCCATTTAAACAGTTTTAAAAATCTGCCTGGAGAACACTACTCCCTTATCTAAACAAAGGGAATAAACTTGGTTTACAGTGCAATCAGTTCAAAGCTCTGTGGGTAATTGCAGTGTCATGAAAGATTCCTTACAGGTTCAGTACTTTTAGGATCCATTTTTTTTTTTTTTTTTTACAAATTGTACACTTCCCCTTCTGTTTTTCACAAAGACCAAAATCATTAAGTTATTCATTTCAGATCTACTTCCTATATCTACAGGATTATTTATAAGTTTTTTATTTTATTTCATTTCACACAAAATGCAGTGGTCATTTGCTTTCTTACCTCTTCTACCCACATCTATCAAGGAAATGTCGGTCTCTTTTCTGACCATGTTGCTGTATGGCAAGCTTCAAGAACTTTTGGGGAAAATACCCTTGCACACTACCAAATGTTAAAAACCCACTCTGTAAGTTAATGTCAACTTGCTTGAATGAATGCTCTTTTCTTAGTGAAACTCTGAGGTGGACATTTTGAGAAGCTGATCTTCAGTCAGAACAGCCAGTCAGAATAGATGCAAGAAAAAATACACACTGAGAGAACTAATTATAGAAATCAGACTAAGTAATCAATAATAAAAGCAGAAAGCAGTCACTTTTGATGCAAATATACATGAAGAAACCAAACCTTTCTGACAAAAAAGATAAAGAAGTACCTGAATAAAGCTGTTCACTCCACAATTAATTTTCCCAATCTGGCGCAGCTGCCCACCCAACTCGGCTTGGATGGCACTGGGCTCCAAACTCCAGAATTGACTGCGGGTGACAGGCTCCTGTCTGCACCCACTCCAGGGGGGGGGAGCAGGCCCCGTCCCCTGAGGCAGTTCCACCCGAAGGTGGTGCAGGACCAGCGGAGGAGGAAGTCCCAGGTTGGGTCCCAGATGTGCTGGGGCTCAGTGCCACAGCCAGATGAGACAGGACAGGTGGATCCGACGGGAAATGCCTTCCCAAATGTGCTATGTTGTTGATGTTTTAAAAAATATGTTGGTTAGTCATGAACAACACATTTCCAGATTAGTTATAACAGCATGCATGGGTGTTCCAATTAACCCCATAAAACAGATTTGGAACAGTTGCATAGCAAAACAAACACATGTATAAATTATACAACAGTCTGCATTGTAACATCATGCCAGTAACATTGACAGCAGCAGGCCACCAACAATGGTATTTGAACAAGGTATGTTAACATGCAACCAATCAAATATATGAGCAATAATAGAACACAAGTCCCAACATTAGGTTTGGAGTAATGCATACCCATAGTACATGAATTATTGTATTGATCCAGATTGGGGGGGGGGGACAAAATGTCCATTAACAACTGTTTATGCTTCTATTTTCAACAACAGTATTGCTCAATATTCTATAGGTCTGCCCTCACTTTACATCTGCCTATGGCCCATAGCTTCTGTATTGCAAGCATACCTATTAAACTGTCAGCCTGGAATGGTAAAGGGCAAACTGTGACAACTCTGGGTACATGACTAGAGGGGATTCGTACATGTCAGGGTTACATATCTTGCACAGGAGGGGTACCCTGAACTGCTGTTATGTGAGTGTGCTACTGACATACTTCAACTGGTTTCCTATCTGTGTTCAGGGTTATTGGCAGCAGTAACCACTAGCCGTGACAGCATGACACTTGAGAGGCATGTATTAGGAAGAGTACATGTTGTATGTACCTATCCTGCTGTCAATCGCAGGCATGTGGTGGGACAGTTGAACAGTTGTATACAGTTTATTAGTGTACCCTTCATACAGCTACTACCAACATTTCCTTACCTGTACAACCTGTGGAGAAAATAGCTGTTAACACTACCTGACTGTTTTTACATTTATTCCTGATTCCTTGTGTGTAGATATGTACAAATCTTAGTACCACTCCCTGGATTTGAACCATTTCTGTGTGTGAAAAATTAACAACTAAGTTATTTCTCATCACACTGAGTTACTGAGGAGCTGTTGTTTCTTGTTTCACTGGTTTCTGCCTAATACTCTTTTGGTTAGACAGTCTGAATTGTAATCTTGTGATGCATGCATGACAGATAGTTATTGTACCGTGAATTAATCCTTCGGATCACTACAATCTGGAAAGCAAAGGTTAACACAAGGCAATGCTGGATGGAACACGCTTTGAAACTTTACACATTACTATTCAGCGTTCAGAGCTTATTGCAGTATATATTTCACATTTCAGTTATATCTTGTTTTACAGCTTCACCAGCTACAGTTTTTCTTACAGCTGGTTCACAGAAGAATCTCAGTTAATGTATGCTGTCACAGCCACATTTGCTGTGAAGAACCTATATATCTACAACAACATACCAGAATAAACACACCAGTTTTTGTAGGAATTTTTATTGCACATCAATATTAGTCAGTCAAAAATTTTTATTTAATCAGTTCACACACTAACTGTATACCTACTAGCAGTAAGCAATTTACTCCTTCTTAGCTATTTGAACAATATTCTGCAAAATAGATTTGTATTCACCAGCCTGTCAGCGCAGCCTCAGCAGTTTGTTGACATGGGCTTCTATGTTCATAACCCTCTCTGCTGCAGCTATATGGGAGAGAAACAAACATTATGCATACCTGTCTATCACATTCTCAGGCTAGTATTTGCTACAAACTACTCAGTAGTGATACTTATTAGTAGAGCATTCCATGCCCATGCATCTTGAATCCACTGGGCCAAGAGTACCCCCTTCCTAAGCTTTAGGTCAGCATAGTGGTGCTGTACCTGCTCATCCATCTGGGGGATGCCAGTAGCACTGGTGAGATCACATGAGAGATGGTCCCAGACCTCCATTTTGTATTATGAGCCCTGATACTGGCCCTGCAACAGTCTCTCATCATGGTTTTCTACAAGGGGTCCAGCCTTGACCCTGGACTCTTGAATTCACCAACGCTGCGCCCAAAAGTGCACTCCCTCTCCAACACCAGACATTCCTGCAGAGATCAAACTAAACAGATTATGGCTGTATTCCTGCCTGCACAGTTTAAATAAGGCCATATTCCCACCCTTTGCCATCATTGGACGATTTCAAAAATGCTGAGCACAGCTTAGCAGCGAGCAACTCTGTTAAGCTGAGTTGAACAGTGCTTAAAGGGGTAATTGCTGAGCATTGCTTAACAGTGTGCAAATCCACTTAGCTGAGCTACCTGCTGCTTAGCAAGCATGTCTAAGCAATGCTTAAACCTGATAAGCATAGCTGAGCATTGCTGACCATTGCTCACTTTTCATTTAAAAAATATATCAAATAATGACTTCATTTAGTAGGTGTATATGATTTACTTTACATGACATCCCTCTATGTGCTTTCATTATATTAGCAAGGGGTATGACTGTACTGTATGGGACACTTGTGCATACATAGGTGATTTCACATATTATATGCCCTCACACTTCCATTTTACACCAGCTACAATACCCTGGTTGACAAAAAAACAGTTACTACATAATTTAAGGAGAAAAAATAATTTTAACATTGCTTTCCCATATAAAAATAACTTGCCTGTCTTGGTACTCAAACCGTGAATGCCTGCATGTAAATCCAGGACTCTAACCACTACACTAGCTTGGTTTATGAGTCTCAGCTATATACTTTTATTTATCTCCTATGGGATGTTTAAGCAATGGTAAGCAAAGGGTCATAACACGCACATACGCTTAGCAACACTTAACATCCCTTAGCATGTAAAAAAAAGATTTATTGTATTATTATTATATTATTATGTTAAATAGTGAGTATTGTGGTTTTCTGACAAGTCATTGAGGACTGCAGTCAGGAAATAATGGCATACAACTGACTTTCAGACTTCTATCCTTCAGAAATTCATGCTAATGCATATCCTGCATATCAACTTTCTAAGTTTGTACGGGCAATATTTATGGAGTGTCCCTATTTTTAGGGCTTTGTCCCCCCATTATTTGTGCCTTTGTCCACATGGACTGCTGTCAGGGAATAATGGCATACATTTGACTTTCAGATGTCTATCCTTTGGAAATTCATGCTAATGCATGACCTGTTTTCTATCAACTTTCTAAGTATGTGAGGGTAATATTTAAGGTGTCCCTATTGTTAGGGCTTTTTCCCTTTGTTGACATTTCCTGCTTTAACAGGTTGCAAGGTGTCATACAGCATTTTTACAATGCAGGGGGTGTGTCACAGAACCTGTCACACACCCCCATATTGCTTTCCTGCTTCCCTATGTATTTCAGTGTCTGCGGACACTGAAATATCATTTATTTCATTTCAGTGTCCACAGACACTGAAATACTGGCATAATATTAAGGACATTCTCTAATATTATGCCATACTTGTGTGGAGGGTGTTAATTGTGTGAGCAGTGCTAGAACACGCCGCCTGCACTCATTCATTGTTCATGTCCATACAGCCCTTATCAGTAGTGCGTCTTCATGAATATGCAGGGTGCATGTCTGTTAGGGTTGTATGGACACAGACTAATCATTCACAGTTGCATGCCATTAGCAACTAACAGTGATGCAGAGTATACACTATGTTTACATCTGCTTCACAAAGTCAAAAGTTTTGTATTCAGCAATTCAAATGAGTTCACACCTCATTTGCATCTTTACAGTGCTCAGAGGGTTGAATCTACATTAAAAAAGGTAAACCATGTAGTTGGGGAACTTGAAGGTGAGGAGACTTGTGCATTTGGACAAAACAGAAGATTGGTATTCCTTTAAAGGTGATTTCTCTGCAGAAAAGGCTTATAATTTGGCTAAGGTATGCTTATATTATTCAAGTGCATTGTAAATGTTGTAAAATGTTACAAATGTACTTATATATCCAGCAAAAAATGGAACTTTTATATGTATGCACTTCTTATACTTCACTGTTAGCACAGACACATTTGGCAGGCATTTACATTTCAGAGAAAGACAGGTTATATTTTCAGTACAGCTATTATTTTTAAAATTTGATTTTACAATATTCTATGTTATTGGAGAGGAATGTAATGTATGTGTCATGAACACTGGTGTTATGCTTCTTGATGGCTCAGGGCAACCTGCACGGGAGTGGTGGGCACGGTGAGAAGTTAAACTGACTTTTCTGTTGTAAATGTATACACATTCTGGTAAGTATGTGGAAAGCATATATACATTACTTATGTAGTATTCCTTGGTTTGTACAAACCATCATTTTTTTGGTATTTTGGGAGTAGGGGAGCCACCTACCATTTTGTTGTCCAAGAACAAAAGTGTGGTTCAAGTGCTTTTCTGTTGAAAATGTGTAGGCATTCTGATATTTCTGTGGAAAACACATATACATGCAGTATTTATGTGGTATTCCTAGATTTGTACAAACCTTTGTTTGCATGTGATGGGGAGGTGGGACAACCAACTATCCTTCAGTTGTAATAAATGAAAAGTGCATTTCAAGTGCTTAATTTTGACAAAAGGGTACACAGGTTATTATTTTTTTGTAGGTAATTCATTAGTTATGTGATATTTATCTGTTTTATGGTGTTCTGTTTTATGTCACATCGGTTTACAGCACCCAGGACTAGAAATCCATGAAAACTCCCTTCAGTGATGTTGAGAATGAGGTGATAATGCAGGCTTTTAGGCACCACGGAGCCTTTCTGCTTAAAAGAGGATGTGGGGATATGGCTGCCAGAAAGAAGATTTGGAATCAGTTAGTGAACAACATCAATGCAGTGGGAGGTTGCAGCAGAAATTATAATCATCTGCGTCATTATGCCACTAATATGATTTCATAAACCCAGAGGAGGGCAGCTGCAGTTGCCCGAGAACAGCTGGCTATGGGGGGGGGGGGCTGCTACCGTGCCAACACTGTCACCAAATAAAGAGATCCTGTCCACTGTTAGAGATCCAGACAGCTCAGTGGTGACTGTGCACTGTGTGCTTGATATTGATGCTGTTGCTGGAAGGACAAGTGTGTCCCAGACGCAGCTACCAGGTAAGCTTACATATGACAACATTTATATTTGCTTGTAGAATAAAATATATAATTTGACTAATATTTCTTGTGAAATTATTTTTTTTGTCTGTACCTACTTCTAGTTAATTGACTTATACAAGATCCTTGCTCAGTTCATATGGGGGTAGGTGTTTCAGTTTCAGCTGTTTCTTACAGAACATATAGGCAATTGTGTATTCACTGTACCCCTGTGTTATTCCCATTGTGATGCTTAACTGCCATCCTTTCCTTGCTTCATTTCTTCCAGGACCATCCTCCAAGCAAAGTGTGGAGACATCTGAATATAGTAAGCAAATGTTTATTTGCTTATTACTAAGCGTTATTTACATATACTATTATTGCTGTATAATCTGCAATTGTGTGACCAGTATTACTTATCATCTATATTGTTTTAATATTTAGTGTAGTAGTAATTTTGTTCCTGTATTCATTGTTTATTATCACATGTGATCCTGTCAGTCAAAGTGCAGGAATCCACCTGGTGTCAGAGTATCAGTAGGCTCTGATGATGACTGGTGGATACATGGAGGCACAGTTGGGAAGTGCATAGGTTGAAACTGACACTGAGGTTGTGACACACACATCCCCTCTCTTCCCTTCAGACACATATCCATTGCACTGAGCCCTCAGATATTGGATAGGTTGAGGATGACAATCTTGATCAGGTTGGAGTGGTTTCTGCAGCTTCAGTACCAATTGACTCTGGCCATAGCCATGCAAGAGGGTTGGTAGTGGTGCTCAGAGGAAGCTAGTTTTCCGCCCTCCACCTGATGCTGGTGTGTCATTACATGCCACTTGACATATGTTTAGGGCCATCATGGAGGCAGAGGTATGTTCCACTACAGCTTCCAAAAACATGCTTAGGGTTCTAGATGTGGCACAGGCTGATATGTGTGACTGCCTCCACTATGTGGCCGATTCAATGGATCGGATGAATGACAGGATGAAATGGGTAGTGTCTGTGATGGAATATCTGCTGGGGAGGGTAGCATCCATGTAGCAGTATAGCAACAACATCATCTGGTGTTAGTTAATGTGGCCGTGCCCGATCCCACTTCCACAGTGGCACTACTTCCACTGCTCCATCAGTGGTTGTGGTGTCCACACCCAGATGTGGTAGAACACAGGGTTGTGGACCTGGGTGTAGTCATAAGGAGAGCGCCTCGTCAAGCAGACATCGCTTATGTTCAGGTAGCACCAGCACATCTGAACATGGGCATGGACATGGGCAACTCCTGGCAGAGCCAGTTTTAATGTTCGGGAGTGAGGACAATGAACTGATACCTCTATCATGCGTGGCTCACACCTGTCTGACATGCAAAAACATGGAGGCAGCACAGAGCTTGGGTGTGTTCATGCAGACACGCATATACAGTTCACATTGAGAGCCCATACAGACACTCACACATAACAGTTACTTGAAACATTCATGAGGCTTGCAGGTCATTCTGTCTCAGTGGTCATTTGATAATTAGCTACATTTCTGTCTGCCTGTCTTTCTTACTCACACACACTCAGTACTTTTGTGTCAGCCTTGTCCTCCTGAGCCTCAAACCCCCACTCTGTGCAAATAATGATAATTGTGCCATCACTATGTTTCTGTCTTTTGGAATCAGGGATACATATGTATTTTGTTTGACGCACAGAGAGCATAGCGAACTGAGAGCTTAGTATATGTATTGGTGATGCTATTTTGAAACTTTGATTTATTGCAGTATTTTACTGTTGTGATTACTACCTTGAAACCATTGCTACATCAGTGAGGCTTATTGCTACACTTGTGAGAATGTAGGGATATTTAGACTTTGGACTGCTTTTTCTATTGTGTGCATTTTCAATGCATGAGGCATGTTAGCTGATAAATGACAGATCTCTATCAACATAAGTCAATCCTGTCACATATTGTACAGGTACATTTTCAAGTAAGAGTATGCAAGTATCTACTTTTCATTCGTGTTCTTACCCATTCATTTTCCTGATCCAGTTTCAACACTTACCCTGATAGCCCTGCAGTTACAACTGTTGTAAGTTGGGGCTGACTCTGTCTGATGCTAGCAGTACATAGTCACTACATTGGTAAGTAAAGGATCTGAGTGTTGCCTGGCATCAATTTTACTGTATGTATGTGCTTAGGATGAAATTTGTACCCCTTAGGTGGTCAGCATGTGTGCCATCCATTGCATCTTGGCCATTGCAGGGACATAATATGCATTCCTACATCTGGTCTATATTAAAATCTCGAAGTCTGACAATATCGAATACGATATTGTTGACACGAGAATACCAAAAGCGCACTACATCAAACATTTAAATGGAAAATCTCCGTAGGGGGAGAGTTCCATTTACTTCAATGTAATGCGTTCTCAGACTTGGTATATTTAAGTAGGGGGTGTGGGGGGTGCAGGGGGACTTGCCCGCCTGCCTACACACTATTTAGTTTTTTTTTTTTAATTTAGTATTTTTTTTTTGGTTTCTATGGGTTAAGACTTTGATCACTAAAGTTCAATCTTTAGTGATTCGAAGTTTTAAACCTTCAAGATTATAATATAGACCCGCCTACATCTACTTACACCGACAGCGACTTGTGGTTCCCCCTTTGAGTCCTCATCTGCATGTGGCTGTGATGACCTTGCCAGGGGTGGTGGAATGTATGCCCCTTCCCTTGTGTTCCTGATGCAGCTGTTTTTTTCAGGATAATATTGTGTAGGGTAGGACAGACAGTGATAACTTCAGCATACTGCAGGGCCCCCCAGTATATATAAACACTGAAACCATGACTTCAGCAGCACAAACCCACGCTCCATGATATTTCTTGTTTGAGCACGTGTCTCATTATAGTGCTTGAATGCATATCTTGCATCCCTCTGTAAACAGCATTGTGGTATATCCCCCTTGGAAACCTCTGGTAGAGCTGTGAGTTGTGCCAGATATGGTAGTCATAGTAAATGCCAGGGGTGCCAGCACACACATTCAGGATGAATCCCTTAGCATTACATGTGACCTGGAGGTTAATGGAGTGGAAGCCCTTTCTGTTTATGTGCACCCTTCCTGCTTCCCGGGCAGTGCTTTGATCTCAATGTGCGTGCAGCCAATGATACGCAAGACTTCAGGGAAGTGTGCTGTGGGGTAGAAATCCTGCATACTTGTAGCTCTGACCTCAGGGGTACAGGAAAAATATATATAGTCACTGGCATGTTGTAGCATAGCATTCAGGAACTGATGAAGGATCATGGATGCTGATGCCTGTGCTGCCCCCAGCATGTCCCCTTTTGGTCTCAGAGAGGTTCCTGTAGCTAAAATTCTGAGTGCTACACATACATTTGTCTCCACAGGTATTGGTTCCACCCTGTTTGCTCTAGCGTTCAGTTGAGGACGACAGAGGTTGCAAAGTTCCTGGAGTGTGTCTCTATCCACCATGTAGCACTCTACTATTTCTACCTCATGCAGACCATGAAAAGTTAAGTAGGATCTAAACACCCTTCTTCTTCTTGCCCAATTTCTATCAGCAGCAGAATAGACTTGAGCATGTTGCACATGCACATGCAGAAGAGCAACATCAGCTCCTAACATTCCTGTCATGTAGTGTAGTTTCCATGGCTGTATTCCAATAGCTTTTGGAATTCAAGGGAAAAACTTACACTAAGTGTACACACTTGCTTTATAGCTTTTTGAATATCTCTGCTATTTTGGATTGTTTACTTAGCATACAGTTTAGATGTGTATGTTGTAATTAACATGCCACACTGTTTACTGTGTTTGCACAGCTGTAGAGCTGATTAAAAATATAAATTAGCTTGCTATCATCTGTGGGTTGTGGTAAGATACATACATGGTTTTAGCAAGTCATGTATGTTTTCCTGAATTTAGCCCCATACTCACCCCCTTAATGGAGTATAACCCATTCTAAATTACTGAAGAAAAAAGGAAGAAGTTTAGTATATGGAAATGATATAAGATTGCTACAGCTAAAATACCTTATAATTTAGCTAGTAGGAAATTGAAGAGCTCATTACATAAAGCTAAATGTAAGTAAAGAACATCTTTTCTCTAATATCTCAATAAACACATTTCATTCTTATGTTCAAAAATGTTAAGGTGAAAAAATGGAGAGGGCCCTGTGTGATAAAATATGAATGAGAAGAATTGGCTGAGATGTTCAATAAGAGTGATTCCATGAATACGGTCAATTGTTGTGTTAGGGATATCTCAGAGGATGATATTTATGAATGTCTGTTTTTCAATTGGGACACTATAAGAAAATTTGTGGGCCACATAGAATAAGACAGTTCACTGGGTCCCAACAATTTAACCAGGATGCTACTTACGCTAATTATATTTCTACATTTATAGGATCCTTCTTTAATACAGTGTTATTAAATGATTATGTCCATTTAAGTAGAAAGTGTGCAGATGTTATACATATTCACAAGGCTGAGTCACTGGATAATATCTTCAATTGTAGGGCAATTAGTTTAACTCCCTTAGTGAGCAAGATTTTTGAGAGATGTTTTCTATCCATCCTGACAACTGATTTAAAGGGTTGTCTGTTGAATCATGAATGCCTCATATACCTGTTATGTGTGGATGTCTGTACTGATCAACATTTACTAATCTGACAACTTTTTATGACCATTTCACTTTGGCCTTGGACCTGATGATGTGGTTTAGATAGATAGATAGATAGATAGATAGATAGATAGATAGATAGATAGATAGATAGATAGATAGATCAGTCTAAGGTTTTGACAGTATTCCTCATAATGTAATTATTGATGCAATGCATGAACATTTGATAAATCCATACATTATTTGTTGAGTCTCAAACTAGCTGAGTTGGAGGAATCAGTGAGTTTGAATTAAGAATTATCTATTTAAATGGGCTGATGTGCTTAAAGGGGTCCTGCAAAGATCAGTACTGGGCCAAATGTTATTTAATATATATATTTTATAAGATACTGAAGCACTCCTCTCTCTGAATGGTGAAATACGCTGATGATATCACATCTGGGCACATTATAACATCATCAAGGGATACAGAACAATTTTTATCCGTACTTGAATAAAGTAACTTTTTGGTTAAATCATAATGGTTAAATACAAATAAAGATAAATGTGGGGTACTTTGGCAAACCTAGTTTGGATGTCAAGGTGAAATTATGAACCACAGCTTTACTGAATTTGTCAAGATATAAGGATGTGGAAATTTGAATTTGTAATCATTTTTAAAATTAGATTACATGCCCAAGTAATTAAAACCAAAACATTCAAAAGTTGTGTCATTATTTTTAAGAAATTAATTTCATGGAATACAGAATAATTTAAAAAAATATTTATTGCATAAGTTCAGCCTATTATTGAATAGGTTTGCTATCAAGATGTTGAAACTCAAAACTTTTTTTTACAAAATTATGAAATTGTTTATCGGACTTTGGTAATAACAAATTACCAAAATGTCAGAAATGGTAACCATGACAATCGACATTTGAACATCGAATTGTTTTCACAGCTTACCATTGTTAGAAGTAAATCTAGACATAATGATGATGATTGCACTTGTGTAATTGGTATGGCTTGGAGAACTGTTCTTTCATATATTAATGACTGCACAGATGAACTACATAATATTAGGTATAGAACAAATAGAACACATTTAGGAAATGATGCATCCATTTTCTGCAAAGATCATTCAACCCCTATGAAACAAGACAATGCCATTGACAACTTTGGAATTCTGACTGTAAGTATTCAGCAATCTGAAGATCCAGTTTGTTTAGAAGGAAACAAAAAAAAAGAAAGAAAGGAAGAAGTTCACAACAAATAACAAGGAAGAAAAAGAAACTGATTCATGACTGTAAAGTAAAGAGAATACATAGTAAAAAGGACACTGCTTTGTTAGTAACACACAGGTTACAGGAAATGATAATATTTTTCTATCAGAAAACCTTCAGTCTACAGAAAAAGGCATCATCTTTCCAATGAAGAAGGTAGAAAACAGAGATAAGGGGCAGGTGAAAAGGAAGAAATCAAAACTGAACGTGGAAGGATTGAAGAACATTACTGTAAGAAAACAAAATGACAGATGTTGACTACATGACTCAAGCTGTGGATTTACAACACCAGCTAGATGAGAATTTTATACACAAAACAACAGGATTAATAAGACTAATAGTGATGAAGATCTATCCATCATAACAATTGACAGAGTAGATATTACTTTATTAGAAGGTGAAGATTTTTCAGAGCTAGCCAGCAAAGATATTCTTGTAATTGGAGACTCAATTATTAGAGGAATTGATACTTAACATTTGCAGAGATGATAATGAACATCGAATAGTGTTATGCTTTCCAGGAGCAAAAATAGAGGATGTGAGACACACCTTGGAATGCCTTAATATAAGGAAGTATGGATCTGTTTTTATTCATGTTGGTACAAATTATGTAACCCGTAATGATTCTCTGACTGTTAGTAGGGAACTGACAGCCCTCTTAGATAGTATAGCTTGTACTAGTGTTAAGACATATTTTTCACAAATCTAGAAAGGATAGTCAGGTCACTGTGAATGAAAAGATGTTTTAGGTAAATAACTACATTGAAAAAATATACTGTTTTAAAAAATGGAAAGAGCATCCAAGCCTCATTTTGGGCACATGTGTTCAGACAGGATGATGTGCATTTGTCTATATCAGGGAAGAGAATATTTGCAGCAGATATTTTGCAATATTTGACAAACACTAGGCAGGATTTTTGCCTTGTCGAAAATTTAACAGTTCACAGATAACATTTGATGCATCTTTGATGGGTTTTAATGCTAGGAGCATTAATGATAAAGTTTTTTTATTGGAAAATTTGCTATGTTCCCACAAGATTGATGTTGTTATTGTTTGTGAAACATGGTTAAAGAACAATGACTGGAAACCAGTTCTGACAGGGTAAAACTGTTTTTACTGTAACAGACATTCTAACAAAAAATCAGGTGGAGGTATTATGACAGGGATTAAAGATAGCTATGAGACCTGTGATTATTACATGTTTAGTGATAACACTAGTACTATAGACTGTGTAACTGTGACAATAAAGACAACCCTGGAACATATAAGAATTGCTGGAGTGTATAGACCACCAATGTCAAGTGCAGATGACCTACAGGAATTCATACATTTCTTGCATGAAACACAGGAGGAAGAATAATATTAGCTGGTGACTTAAATTTATCACAAACAGACTGGAATAATATTGATTCAACAATGTTAGCAAGGAAATTATTCAAAGCATATATTCAGAAACAACAATTGGTTCAGATTGTAAAAAAAACTACCAGGGGACGGAACATACTAGACATTGTTTGTGTTCCCAAAGAAATTACTATAACTTCAAGTCAAGTTTTACCACAATTGATGTGCAGTGATCATTGGGTTATAAAGGTTAATTTGTTGCTAGATAATTCTGCCAAACTGAACTCTAAACCAATGCACAGAAGGTTAATTACAGATTATATGGAAGCAAAACAGTCACTATGTAAAACTAACTGGAGTGAGGTGTTCAGTGGAAAAACTGCAGATAGAATGTGGAAAGTTTTGAAAGAGAAATTGTTTGAGTGCAAAAAATAAAAAAAAAATGTTTAACATCAGGATCTAGGCATACAACATCAGGGGGATATATTTCCATCAGAACAAGATATCTGGTTAACGTGAGAGACAAAGCATATATGAAATGGAAGAGAGGTCAAACTACTGCTTTGAAAACTGAAATAAACAAGCTGGACAAACAGATTAAGCATAGTGTGAGATAAGATCAAGAAAAAATTGAAGAAAATTTATATAAAGATATTGAACATAATAGGAAAACTTTTTATAGATATATAATATTTAGAGGGAGTAAAGACACAAACTGATAAACTGTGTGCAGATTCTAAAGTTTATGCTTAGACACAGCAGATTACAGATATATTTACAAAATCTTATGCAAAACAGTTTGGCTCCACAAAGGGGGGGGTTGTCCTAGTGACATCCAGGTAACCCCAGATACTGGAATCAAATTAGATTATATTGAAAAAGAACTGTGCAAACCAGATCCAAATAAAGTGCAGGGAGGAGACAGAATTAGTAACAATGACCTGAGAATACTTTAGCAGTAACTTACAATACCATTATATTTATTATTTACTAGGTCATACAAATATGGGGAGATTCCTCAAGATTGGAGACATGCACTTATTAAACCTGTTTTAAGGGAAAGGGGAGTAGGACAAACCCAGAGTCATATAGATCCTTAAGTCTACTTTCATGTTGTGGAAAAATAATAGAGAAGGTAATATTGGATACGTTATTGTCAGAACTGGATAGGTTGGGACTTGAAACCATATATCAGCATGTATATGTTGAAAACACATCTATTACCACTTGTAGCATGATTTTTTATAACAATATAATAACGGCTATGAATTGTGCTGTGATGTAATTTATATAAATTTAACTTCAGCATTTGACAGGGTCATACACAAAACACTGAGCAATAAATTAGTACAATTAGGTATTAATGTACTCTTGATAAGATGGATAGCTGCATGGCTTACAAATAGGACATGGCAAGTATCATACAGCAGCTGGACAGGTGAAATCCTTGGTTACAGTCAGGGTGTCCCACAGGGCTCTGTCCTATGCCCATACTTGTTTAGATTGTATCTTTCAGACCTCCCTTTTTCATCTGAGGTGTTCTACAGTCTATATGCAGATGACCTGAAATTGTGTAAACTAATTACATGTGTTACAGATAAGGCATGTCTAAAAAAAATAACTTGACTAAATTGATCATTTAGGCACAGGAGAATAATATGCTAATAAATACATCAAAAACTAAGCATATGAGATTTGGGAGGCATACATTGAAAGGTCAATATTTAATACAGCACACAGTGATTGAAACTGTAGACTGATTTATGGACCTGGGTATATGGGTAGATTCAGCTATGAGTATTTCTAATCATATCAATCAATTGGTCAATGATAGTTTTGAACTATAGATTGTATAAAAAAATATATAATGACTAGAAAATCAAAAATAATGAAGTCATTGTTTGTTAGTTACATTAGACCCAATCTTGAGTATGAAATAACAATATTGAAACCTTATAAGCAAACAAACATGAGTAAACTGGAATGTGTACAGTGGAAATATACTAAGGGTATCCATGGATGTGAAAATTGAAGTTATTATGAACGACTAAAATATCTGAACTTGTACAGTGTCTCTTATAGATATCTAAGAAGAGATCTTATTCAGGTATATAGGGCATTTAGTTACAACTACCTCTGGGAATATTTGGGGGTAACAAAAAGTACTAGAGAATCATCAGACAACCTATGTAGAAGATTCTATAGGAACGAGAAGTGCACTGATTGGTTTTCTGACAGAGTAGCTGATGCATGGAACAGACTACCAAATTACATTAAAGCAAGTACAGGTTTAGATATTTTAAGAACAGCCTAGATACTTATTATGGAAACAAGTGTTTTGGTATATTGGCAAGCTAGAAGGGCATTAATGCCCATGCTTGAAATATTTGTATGTATGTGTGTATGTATCGAAACTTCCAATGTTGAAAGTCTGTATTACCATTAATGTTTTTGCAGGGAAGAAAGCCCCCTTACACCCCCACTACTCCTGCATATTATATACATATCAACTCCGAGATTGTTCTACAGTGAGGAAAATGGAAAGTTTCCCGATCCACAAAGTACCACGATCTCAATTCAAAACGTCATCTTCATATTAGCAAATGTTACTCACTTTTGCTAATATGAATTCAAATATTTTCAGTTCAAAATTATGGATGTTAGTTCAACACACATTCAACAGACTTTGGTAGAACACACATTGACCAACCCATATTTGATTAACTGCCATTCCAAATTTTGATAGTAAACCTACTGAATATAATATGACATTTTGTGTATATAACAAAGAGGATTTATTCATTTTGGAAGAACTGCATCTGGAGCATTTCTCCCCGGACCTCCGCTGAAAATAGGCTCTGTATTAGTTGGATTTTCCCAGTTAACAAATGTTAACTAAATAAATAAAACTACAGAGACTATTTACAAAGAGAATTTCTGGGCTGAAAAATCTTCCATGTCAAGCTAGTTTGGAGGTTTTATACATTTATATTGTAGTCTGCATTTAGATTGTCATTTTGCCCATATGCATTTTTTTTTAACTATTTACTTCAGTGTACATCTCAGTAGGGGTATGAAAATGGCTACGTGTGTGTGTGTGTGTGTGTGTGTGTGTGTGTGTGTGTGTGTGTGTGTGTGTGTGTGTGTGTGTGTGTGTGTGTGTGCATATGTATGCCTGACTTGTCACTCTGTAGGAGGTGAGTGTAGGGAAGCCATGTGTGCACCTGTATATGTGTGTATGCATATGTATATGGTTTTGTGTGTGTGTGTGTGTGTGTGTGTGTGTGTGTGTGTGTGTGTGTGTGTGTGTGTGTGTGTGTGTGTGTGCACACGTGCACACATTGGTGTTTGTATGTATGTATGTATGCATGTGTATACTGGGAAGTATCTGTGCAACTGCAATGCATGGATTGGTCAGGGGCTCGGGGCAAGGGAGATATCATGATCAAGAAGGTGGTTTTCCATGGGTGAGGCTCACTCATTGCACACTGAGTGGGTTGACCCCTGTGATGTCCTCAAATTTTTTTTGTTGGGAGAGTGGCCTAATGGTTCAGGTGTTTGCCTTACAAACACAAGTTGTAGGGTTTGAGTCTCACAAGGGATAATTGGCTAGGCTTAAAATGGCTTGCAAGGGTAGTTAGCCTAGTACTAATCTGTGAACCTATGAACACTAGCCCAGTCTGACAGCACAGTGTTTAATTTTGAGATGTGGTAATTAGCAGCTAATGTGCTGCTTCTCTATATGGCTTTGCATATATTAATAATTGGCAGTCCTGATTTAGCCAGTTAACACAAGCAGTAATAATTTCTCTTACTACTAGGACTTCATTAATTATGTAGCATTAGAGAATGAATGCTAGATGATGACAATGACAGCCCAGTGATGTTTGGGTCTTCATTTTAATTTTAATCCAAGAGTTCTGCAGTAAGGTACTTATGTCGTTGGGCCAGATTCACGAAGGCTTGCACGGAGCCTAAGAGTAGAGTAAGACTCCATGCAGCCAACATGTCTGCCGAGCGATCCAGCAACAGCCGGTAGGGGCGTGCAAGAGAGCTCCTAAAACGACTCTTACATGGACAGGGCTACGATATGCAAATTACCTCAATTGCTGGTGAAAGCTATGCAAATGAGGTAAATTTGCGATCCAGGAAACCCGAACCTGTCTGAGTAAGAGTAGTGGTATTTGCAGAAATGTACTCCGTTGACAACTGAGTACCGTTCTGCAAATAGCAAAACGGAGCCGTGACAGCTCCAAATAAAGGATGCATCCAGTTGTGGAAGCATGCCAATGGCCAAAAATATGGCCACTGGCAATGTTCCCCATTGCAAAATAAAAAAAAAATATTTTTTTTTATCCCGATCTCCGAAATTTAAGCGTAGCGCAGCACCGCGCAAACGTGCTGCACTCTAAAAACCAGAAAACCAATAATTAAAAGCCACAAATATGGATTTTATTGCAATTCTTAATTTACAATGCAAGGGAATGGCAGGCTGAAGACAACATGGCTACCGAGTAGAGGTTGTTAAGGGGGGAAGCTCAGTCTAAGAGATGTAACCAAGCATTAGTAGGCAATCCTATGCAAATGAGGGTAAGGATAGTGAATCCCAAGTTTACATAGCAAATGAGCACAGTCAGTAGAGTGTAGAGGTAGGCTAAGGGGAGTATCATAGTAGAAGATAGGTGACATCATGAGGGGGTATGTATGAAAGAATGTAAGCTCATTGGAGCAGAGTGGCATGTGTTTGCTGTCAGTTACTCATCACTGGAAGAGGTGTGTCAACAGGTATCCTAGCTAAAGACAAGAAATTGAAGGTGTATGCCGTGGATAACACTAAAGTTTCTTGTTGAAGTGCTTGCAATGTGTTTGCGCTTGGGTGCATGCCTGTATATCCGAGTAAGACTGTGTGCACGCGTGTGCGCCTGTGTGCGCACATTTAAGCTGGAGTAAGCATGTCTAAGGTTGTTGAAATGTGTGTAAACATGTATGCTCCTGTGTGCACGCTTTTAAGCAAGAATAAGCAAGTTTTAGTCCGTGTAAGCATGTGTGTGCGCGTGTGAGCTGGTGTGTGCATGGTGCTGCCCCCCCGTGGAAACAGAAAGGGAAACGGAAGCACAATAAATAGTAGGAAGTTACCCAGGGAGAACTCACAGAGCTAGCAGGTGAAAACAATCAGAATCAGGCAATTACACAGGCAGTACAGTAGCCCAGCCCAGCCCAGCACTTAAAACTCTGCAAACAACTTTCCACCATGTTTTCATCAGAGACACTGCAACACTGCAGTAAACTAAGAGAAGTGAAAACTTAAAAAGATTTACTGAGACAAAAAATGTTAGGTGCTGCCATTGCTGTTATAAGGTGACATATGCAACATGCTGAGGGTGGTGACAATGCGAATGCTGCTGGACAACCCACAGAGAGGAGACGGAGAAGAGTGTACAGGCCCAGGGTAACCTACCAGGGGCTACATGAGCTGGAGATAGTGGAGCGCTATAGAGTGGACAGAGACCTCATGCAGCAAATTGTTGAGCTGTGCAGGCCACGCCTCACACACAGAACCAACAGAGAGGAACCCATCCCAGTGGAAACCAAGGTATGTGTTGGCCTAAGAATATTAGCAACAGGTACCTTCCAGAGACCAACTGGTGATATGATGGGGATATCACAGGCATCAGCATCCAGGGTACTGCACCAGTTCCTGGATGCCATGTCAGCACATCTCGTTGATCATGTATATTTCCCCAATTCCCATGAGGTATTGGCCAGCAATATGCATCTTTTCCAGCAAATAGCGGAATACCCTGAGGTAATGGGTGCAATAGACTGCACACACATATGCATCAAAGCACCAGCTGGTGAGCAGGGTAGGGTCTACTTTAACCATAAGGGCTCCCCCCCATCAACTGCCAGGTGGTGTGTGATGCCCAGGGCATAATACTGAATGTGTGTGCTGGCTGCCCTGGAAGCTACCATGATTCCCATATCTGGCATCTGACACAGCTGTACCAGACATTTGCCAATGGGGACATCCCTCATGGTCACCTAGTGGGGGATGCTGGATATGCACTGGAGCCATGGCTGATGACACCCATCAGAAATGCACACACACCTGAACAGGAACGCCATAATGAGGCACACGCACAAACACGAAATCTAATCGAGCATGTGTTTGGGCTGCTCAAGTCATGGTTCCGGTGCCTGGACACATCTGGTGGAGCCTTGCAGTACTCACCAACTACATGTACCCAAATCGTCATGATATGTGCTATGCTACATAATATGATCCTGCAAAAACAGCTGCAGCAGGAGCAGCATATGCCTAGGCCAAACAGCTCCCCACCATTGCCAAGGCCATCACAGGCAGATTGTGACTCGGAGGAGGAACAACCTCAGCCTACCCCAGTAGGCAGAAGGATGCATGCCCAGTATGCTTTGGCCTTGGCAAAAATGCAACGCATAACACATACACTGGCTCAGTAGGAACCCTGGAAATGATACCTCTCTCTCTGACTCGCACATATAGTAAAAGGGATGCCTAACTTGACACTACCTGTTTTAAACATGTATAGGGAGTGTAGTATGTGCATCTGACATAGGCAGCCCTGCAGCACCACCTGAGGCATGATTGCCATGTGTTAAGCAATATAAAGCAGTGCTAAACAGCTTTTACCATTATTTAGTATATGTAAACAAAATTGCACACACTAACTAGTACAACTTTGGTCAATGTCGAGCAATATTGGGCAACGTTCGGCAGTGTTGGTTAACGTTGAACAATGTTGGGAAAGCTTGGTCAAAGTTGGGCATAGTTGAACAAAAGCAGGTAAACATGCTCATATTTGCTTTACTGGTCCTTAAGCAGTCTGGTCTGCCCAGTATGAAAATATAAATCAGTGACAAGCCTTGTACCCAGGATACTGTGAACTATAGTCATAGTACTGAACCACTAAACCATGACAGTATTTCATTGGTCAACCTGTATGAAGAAATGTTGATAAGTCTATGCAAAGTATCTCATGGAAACCCTGCAGGCACAGGATAATCCCTGTCGAGTTATGACACAAAGGTGAGCCCTGCAGTAATAATATAACCTGATTTTCAACACACATATAGTATAAATGTTAATATTGGGCATGTTCACACATGTTAACAAATGTAGTGGACTTCAGACAGCAACATACTGAAAGGTCACACCGGGCATGCTTACACACTTGAATAAATGAGACAAATGTCAGGCAACAAAACACTGAAAGGCCAAACCGGGCATGCTCACACACTTAGGCCATGTCTGAGTACAGCAGTGGGCCATACATATCGGGTAGTTGCATGTGTTAACCCAGGAACCTCTCACTATTCACCAATCCACCTTGTGCACACAGTTATATGACAACAGACACATATATAATATATTGGAACCCTGTCATAATCAAATATGTACTACAGATACTTAGGTTGTTCATAGAAAGTGGGAAAGCAAAGAAGATAAAAAACCTGCAATCAGTATCATCAATAAACAATGTGCACTCCAAACATTATCATATGTTCATAGGTTCATAGGTTGATACTAGGCTATCTGCCCTAGGGCATTTATAAGCTTAGCCAGAGTGTGTTTGTCTTTCGCCACCCTTTTAGATTAGTAGACTGTGCCTGTGAGTAGTAGGTCACACAAGATAGCCCTGTTACAGTTAGTTTATTGTGCCTCTGTCTAGCAGGGACCCAGAAGAGATCCCAGGGGTAAACTTATGATCACCCATCCACTCATCAAGATTTCTTCTGAAGAGGGTCAGTGAGGGATCTGCCCAACTGGGACTGGGATTTCATTCCAGAGTGAGGGGAGCCTCTAGGATATGAATCTGCCCCTCCAGCATGTCCTATTAATTTCTGTGCTAAGGTTTAAGTCCCTGGAGTGTGTAGCTCTAAGGGATTCGGATATCCTGAGGTGGAGCATGTCCATTAATTCTGGGTTGGACATGGCTTTATACGTCAGGCACAGATCACATCCGAGTAGGCGGTAAGCAACTGAGTAGAGCTGGAGTTACTTTAGCTGAACTGCGTAGGGCATCTGTGTGAGTCCCTTGATCCACTTGGTGAGGTACTTTTGGGGCCATTACAGTTGCTGCAGGTGTCGGGTAAGGTACATCCCAAATGGGGCATTGTATTCAGTCATGGGCCTGATGAGTATAGGGGCACAATGACCTCTCTTGATCTAGATGTGAAACCTTTTGGGATAAGGTGAGCTATATAGAAGGTCTTTCTAACCACTTTGGCAATGTGATTGTCAAAGGTGGGATTACTATCTACTCGGGTCCCCAAATCGCTAATTACTTCTTCCGTACTTAATGGATTATCATCTATGTGATAATGTGTGGGCACTTTGTTATTCCCAAAGGGGATGACTATGCATTTTATGGCATTTAGCTTTAGGCCATGGCTCTGGCACCAGTTATCCATCTCTGTGAGACCCTTTTGGAGGATGCTTGTGTCAGCTGGAGAGTCAATTATGGCACCCAGGTTGCAGTCATCTGCGAACTTGGTCAGTCATAATCCTTCTGTGTTAGCCTGTACATGAGAGAAATATATACTGAACAAGAGAGGTCCCGGGACTGAGCCTTGTGGGACGCCACTTGTAACTGGTGTAGAGTCAGACATGGCACCTGCTATTCTGACCATGTGGGTGCTATCCCTGATCCAGTTTGCAATCCATCTTGTGACAAATGTGTTGATATCTAAGCTGGTGAACTTATTTATGATGCCCAAGTGGGGTATTGTGTGGAAGGATTTTGCGAGGTCCGGGTAGGCTGTGTGGACTATCTTCCCTATGTCTATGGACCTGGTAACTGTTTCAAAGAAGTCGACCAGGTTCAAGAGGCAAGATCTGCCCTTAGCAAAGGCAAATTGGGTAGGATCCAGTGTCTGGAGGTTCCTGATGTCTTTGTGTATGTGTTCCATGATGATACGCTCCATAGCTTTGCAGACCAGGCTAGTTAGGCTTATAGGGCGATAGTGTCCGGGGTCCATTGTGGCACCACCTTTGTGGAGCGGGACCACTGTTGCTGTATGCCATTCCTTGGGTACATATCCTGTAGTAAGTCTGATATTGAACAGTGACTTTATGTGAAGGTTAAGTTCTTCATGAAGCTTGTGTAAGACACAGGCCGGGACACCATCCAATCCCATTGATGCTGTGTTTTTTGCTTTGGAGAGGGCAGCTCTCACCTGTTCATCTGTGATGTCAGGGAGGCTACACTCTTTTGGGATAGACATTTGCTCTTTTGGGGGGATGGGGGGGGGCATTTCCACTGAACCTGTCTGCCAGGATGTTGGCAATGTCTGTGGGTTCACTGTATTTTTTGTCATTTTGCACTAACTCAGACCATATCTGGGAGTTGCCACCCAGGTTCCTGACATAACTAAAGAAGGCTTTGTGACTGTCCTTAGTGTCTTGTGCAATTTTCCTTTCGAAGCTGGCCTTAGATGATTTTATGAGTGATCGTAGCTTCTTGCTAGTACTGATCAGAGATGCCTTCCCTTTTTGGGATTGTGCTCTATCATGTAGTAGCCTCCTCCTTTTGTTGTATAGCTTATTTATGGCCAGGGCCCACCAGACAGCTCCCCTGCCTTTGGAGGAGTGAATCTTGTTTTTATTTGGGATAGCACGATCCATGCATTCCTGTAGGTGTCCATAGAATGCGTTTGTAAAGGATTCTGCAATTTGAGCCATATTTTCCACTCTCCCGGGGTCTTTGAAGGATACTACCTCGGTTTAGAGAAGTGTGACATTTGCTTTTGAGAAGTTCTTCACCGAAATTACCTTAGCTGGGGGTGGGGACAGGATATGGATGTCCAGTGAGATAAATTTATGGTCTGACCTTACCAATGAGGGGTATACCTCTGGTGTTGAACATAGAGTCCCCATGTTGGTGATGACCAGGTCCGATATGTTTTCCCCTCTTGTGGGGGTGGTGACCAGTTGTGCCATAGCATTTGAGTTATTAAATTCTAGCAACCATTGGGCGAGGGCGTTGGTGCTTAAGTAGTATTCCCAGTCAATGTTTGGGTAGTTGAAGTCACCCAATATAATGGTGTTTGGAGAGACCTTCATATTCTGCAGTGTTCTCAGGAAAGCCGAGTGGGGTTCCTGAGTTTGGGAGGGTGGTCTGTAGCAGGCTACAAACTGAAAGGCAGTTTTGCCCACTGTTAGTTGCACATGGATGGTCTCCAATGCTTCGTGCAGTGCTACTAACCTGGAGGTGTGTGTATCTTTGATGTATATGGATACTCCCCCTATTTTTGTTGGTCGGTCCGAGTTTTGTGGCCGAAAAGCATGGTATGAAGTATAACCTGGTAGTGCTGGGGTGCTTTCTGGAGCCTTGAACCAGGTGTCTGTTACTGCCCAGATATCGATATTCTCCATACTGAGGAGAGCCTTGAGTGCGTGCATTCTGAGGTTAAGACTTCTAGCGTTGAGCAGCATTACCCTTAGTTTCTTTTACCTTGTATTGTCTGTGGAGGTGGGTTTGTCTTTTGAGCCTTGCCTAAAAAAGGCACTATGGGGGTGGCAAGAGCCTTAGCCAGTATTCGAAAGCCCAGGGGTGACAGGTGCAAGCCATCCCTAGCAAAGCAACGTGTCATGTTGAGCATATCATCCCAGGCTGACAGACAGGATCCCCTTTGAATGACACCAATACATTAGCCAACTGTTAAAATTCATCATTTTGTCTTTATACTGTGGCATCATTCTTGGTGAGGGTAAGATGCTACACAAGGTCAGGGTCATACCGGCCTGGGCTACATGATCAGAGAGCTCCTCTATGTCTCTTTTCATGTAGTCCAAGGAGGAACGTCTGAGGTCATTCACATCAGCATGGACAATGATGGAGCCATATTTGTACTTGCTTTGGAGTGACCTGAGTGCATGTGTTATGTGGCGGATCCTGGCACCCGACAGACAGCTCAAAGTGACCTTCTCCTTGTTCAGCCTGGTGAGTGGGACGCCAGTGTGTCTGACAATAGAGTCACCTATTACAAGTGTATTAGGTGTGTTGTTTAGCCTTAAGGGCAGTGACTGTGTGCCACACTGACTTTGTGAACTATGTGATATGTGGGTATTGTTGTGGGGTAGCAGTTGTTTGGGTGTCTGCTTTGGAGGTCTCTGCTGCTTAGGCAGATTTTTATTTAGAGCCTCTGAGTATGTTTTTTGTGTGGTAATGTGTTTGGTTTGCTGTTGCTATAGGTCTATGTGAGACTGGATTTGTGGTGTGTGTGGTTACCTTCAACTCCTGATAGACTGTGCCAGTCATGGGTCGAGAGAGGTCAGCCTCCTGTTTGTCTATATAGTTGCATCTCTCACATATATCTGAGTTTGGTTGGGAGGAGGAGAGGGTTGTCTGTGTACATAAGGCAGTTGTAACATTGCCTCAAAATTCCCATATTCACCAGCTGGACTGGAAAGTACACACAAAACTGACCTTTGGACATGTCAGGATATTATGATGAAATACTCTTTTGACTGATCAAAAAGGATCAGTAGGGTGAAGTGTGTAAAAGAGTATAACAGGGGTTTAGTGCTTAGGTTTGTTGGTGTTTTGGAAAGATTATCTGCGAAGGAGTCCAGACAGAACCATGACACTTCCTTCAGCTATGTCATCAATAGCAATGTACACTCATATATGTCCTGAGTCAGCGCCAACTGTACATAACTGACAATGCCAACATCCTATCAGACAGGCCCATACATACATACCCACCTCCCACTGACAAAAGGCCCTATCAACATACCAGGAGATATCACATATAGAATGGGTAAACAGGTCCTTCCAAAGCAGAAAACATGGCATTAGTTGGATTACATTGTTTCCCTATATGTGTCATAAGTGAACTGCAGAACAAACAGACCCGGCACCTGAACAGTCTGTTGAGCCTCACCCTCTCTACAGGATATGAAACTTTTGAATGGGTTACAGCAACATATGGCACACCCCACAAGTGTTGGTGCACAACAGACCATGAGAACTATAGTTCTATAAGCCTCTGAAGTCTGATCTGCAAGGCCATGGAGTCCATCATGATTGAAGTCATAGACAGAGCTATTGGAAGCCAACAAACACACAACCCTACCAACTTTGGTTTGTTCATGGGCAGATCATGGTTCCCAAACCTGCTAGACTGTTTGCAAGGCAGCCACCCAGGACATACATCACTGAAAGGAGCTACACACGTCCCACATAGACTTTGAATAGCCCTTTTCCAACATCCCAGACACATGTCGTATCCACAAAATCAACAATCTGTGCATAAATATGTATTGTCATATGATGGGTTGACAACTGGTCCACAGATAGATCACACAAGCTAAGAATTGTGGAGTCCTGTTCAAGCTGTTAACACCTGCTGTCCCACATGGTTCAGTCCTGGGATTGCATAAAAGAAAGTGTGCACACACATTACCATGTCCAGTCTGATGATGTCAGCATCCTACAAATATAGCAGGAGAAAAGAAAGCACCTAGTAAAGCATATAGCTCGTCGTGTTAATGTGTATCTCTCTAGTATCATAACATAGTTAGGTAGGGGTTTGAATCCTGCAGTTGCTGAGTGTGTGTATGAATTCCTTTGAGAGGAGTGCCCTTTTTGAAGACTAGGAAAAGACCTTATAAGAGATAAATTCCTGTTTGGCAAATCTGATGATGTCAGTACCAAAAATACAGCAGTGAAAATGAAAACTCCCAATAAAGCATATAGTGTGGCGTGTTAATGCGTATCTCTCTAGTATCATAACATAGTTAGGTAGAGTTTTGAATCCTGCAATTGCTGAGTGTGTGTGTGGGTGGGTGTATGTTTGTGTGTGATGTCCTTTGAGAGGAGTGCCCTTTTTTGGAGACTAGGAAAACACATTAAAAAAGGTAAATTCCTCTTTGGCAAGTCTGATGATGTCAGTATCCCACAAATACAGCAGTGGAAATAATCGCTCCCAATAAAGCATATAGCGTGTCGTGTTAATGCGTATCTCTCCCATAGCATAACATAGTTCGGTAGGGGTTTGAATCCTGCAATTGCTGAGTGTGTGTGTGTGTGACACTATTAGTCAATGTGTTGTGGATTTTGCTTTTACTACTGTATGACATATCAGTAAAACAACAGTATGTGCATTGCACACTTCAGGTATCTGTGTGGCAAATACATATATGTACATATGACCTCAATTAGTTCATAGGTGTGAAGCCTGCTTTCTACATGAATACATCTGTTACCATTGACAGTTTGTGCTGCTGCTTCTCAGACCTTAGGTCACATATGTATGTTTGTGACAAGGCCAGCCACTGTAGTGATCTGTGGCCTAGGTCATCTGTGTCACACACACCCATGACAGTTTCTATAGAATAGTGTGAGTGAGGGTTCATGCCTGGCATATATTTCAGACATGTTCAAACACAACAAAGTCTGTCAATAATGGGCATTCATTATAGGTGTACAACAACTTCATGGATATGCATACAGACCCCTTATTGCTTATGTGATACACCGAAGGACTTCAGAATACCTTTGGAAATGTGAATACCAAAGGACAGATGACATAACATGTGGCTGTATGTATACATCGGTACCCCTTCTACATGTTGTGGGCTATTACCTATGTGGTACTGTCAGGATACTATGTTTAGTAAATGTGGATGACTATGCTATAGTTGGCTTATAGCTTTACAGTATGGGTTGGTCAACAGGTATCTGTCTGTATGATACCCTTATGGAGGATAAGTGTCTCATCTGGAGAATGCAATGTAGGCCATTGTATGCATTACCAGATGTGGACGGACATATCCCTAGTGTGTTTGCTTGTACCTAAGAGGGCTACATGCCAAACAGGAGTGGTCCCAGGAATGGGTGGTGGCCAATACCACTGATTACTGGTATAGTATAGTACCGGAAGGATTCAAATGCTACTGTGTATCCTACAACTGTGCGTCAGTTGTCAAGACATCATCTAACAATTGGTTAAAGTCAGGCTGTTGAGGTTGTGTATACTACCAGAATGTAAACCAATGACCGATATTAACAGTATCACCCACAGCATAGTGTCAAACCATGTCATACACACGTGTACCCAAGTTGAAACATATGTGTAGTAAAATGCATACTGGCCACCAATAGAAAATATGAAGTGTTAACACTGTGTAATACAGGGCATGTCACCCTTCCCATGTGCCCACTATGCACGTACATGCAGACAGTGCACCTCCACCATGTTCACAAATGTACACCTGCAAATCTGTACTGCACACATCACACACGTACTGTCCACTCACCAACTCATGCTGCCAGAACTTCACACATCAGCTAAGTGGCACATGGGCGGACAATACATTTTTGGAATTAACACTGGTGTAAACAATACTACATTGATAATCATAGCTTTAATGCATCATGCCTGCTCAGATATACCTACAAGGATATCATTACATGTTACTGTTGACAACGTGCTAACATTGCTACACTGCTATTAAGTCACCCTGTGCATTAGCACCATGTTAGCCTGTTCCTGCATCAATGTTACAGATGACAGGAGGTGGCACAGTTTCATCATATGCACAGGGTGTGTTGTTGGTTTGACAGAGCCCGACAATGACCCATCCAATCGACATGTGTGTGTGTGTGTGTGTGTGTGTGTGTGTGTGTGTGTGTGTGTGTGTGTGTGTGTGTGTGCGTGTGTGAGGGACAACAGTACAGCATGGGTTAATGTTGATGTAATGTGTGTGTGTATGTGTTAGCCCTATGTGTTTGGTTTATGTCTGTGTGCATGCACACAGTTCCACCATGTGGCTGTCAAATACAGGAGGTTGTGAGACAGCCACAGACTGTACCTGCCAGGATGTACAGATCACTGTCTCTGGTCACGGACACAGTACCTGTGCCTGGCAGGGGTGCCACGGACAGTATTGGGTACTAAATAACAGCAAAAAAAGAGAACCAAGGAGAGAAAGCACTGTCACTTCTTTATTACGATTCCTCACACCAAATAAAACGTTATGAACACCTTCAGTACAATTGCGTTTTCGTCCCAACAAGTATGGACTTCATCAGATAAAAAACATTTCATTTCCTTTGTCTTTTATACAACCTCTTAAACTAAAAACCAATAAAAACCTTTCATTTCTAATTAAATAAGCAAATCAAATTTCACCAAGTTCATTAATTATTAATGATAACACAATTCATTTTACAATTTTCATTTAAAATCAACAACTTATTAAATCATTCATTCATTATGATATCTTATAATTGTATATATTTATTTAAAAAATATTATAAAACTATGTAATATATATACTTTAAAAAATTTATTTCGTTTCACAGTGATGCATTCAAAACAGTGAAATAAAAGTATCCCAAAATTTCATAACAACGGTGCCACCTTCTGTTTTTGTTTAATATTACACTTGTTGTATTTTTCCTTTTACATTCTAGCTGCTCTTAATTTTAGTAGGAGTAAAATGGATATATATTCGTTCAGACCAGGGGCTTTGTTTGCTTCTAAAGTTAACTGCCACCATAATTCCTTGTAACCTACTGTTTCCTCCCAGGGGCCTCCTCTAATATCACATTTAACTTGATCTAGGACAAAAAAACAAAATTTATATCCCTCACAAATCTTGGAGTGTCTAAACAATGCATTAGTCTCTTTCCCCTTTTTTATGTCATAAATGTGTTCATATATTCTTTTCTTGAGAGTTCTCTCTGTCTTGCCCACATAAAAGGAAAGACATCTTTCACAAATAGCAAAATATACCAGACCTCTGGAGTCACAATTAAAGTATCCCTTACTAGTTAACCAACGTCCCCTGTTCTCCAAATACATTTTTTCTTTATTCATTATAAATTCACATTGTCTGCATTTCCCACACCTAAATGTCCCTGTTTTTTCTCTACTGTCCCTTTCTCCTTTTCTATACAAATTATTCTTTGTCTCTAGTATTCCTTTTATACTGATGGAATTCTTAAAGACAGCCTTAGGTATCCTTTGAGGGAGCCCATCCAAATCTGTAAGGGAGCCAAATTTCTCCCATTCCTTTTGAAATATTGCCTTAATATTTTTATTTAATGCATTATATTCTAGTATAAGGGCTTGCTGAAAATCCTCCCCAGATTCTACCCTTTTCTCATTACTGATATTTGTTCCTTCTTTTTCTCCTAGGATGGGCCTAAATTTATCTACTCTCCCTCTTTCCACTTCCATTCTTAAGTTTCTAATAAACTCCCTGGGATATTCCCTTTCTAAAAACATTTTTTCTAATAGGTCACATTCTTTTGTAAATTCTTCATTATTACTGGTCATTCTTGACCCTCTGACAAACTGTCCTTTCACTAAATTTCTTTTGCAATATATTGGATGGGCACTATTAAAGTGTAAAAAAGAGTTTACATAAGTAGGTTTCCTGTAAACTCTAGTTTCCAAGGTATTATTTGCTTTAAGAATCTCTATATCAAGATATTGGATGTTTTTTTTTCTGAATTCATAGATGTAAATCTAAGGAAATCAGTTGTTCCCCCTATATATTCAATAAATTCCTCCAATTTGTCATGGCCCCCAGTCCAAAAAATTATTATATCATCTAGGAACCTTTTGTATAACTTCCAATACCTCACAAAATTGGAGTTAAAAATATGCTTTTCTTCCCATTTTGCTAAAATTATGTTTGCAAAAGTGGGTGCACAGGCCGCACCCATGGCAACTCCTTGTATTTGTTGAAAAAATTCGCCATTGTATACCAAAAATTATTCTTTAGGACTAGATCCATTAATTGTGTTATCATTAATAATTAATGAACTTGGTGGAATTTGATTTGCTTATTTAATTAGAAATGAAAGGTTTTTATTGGTTTTTAGTTTAAGAGGTTGTATAAAAGACAAAGGAAATGAAATGTTTTTTATCTGATGAAGTCCATGCTTGTTGGGACGAAAACGCAATTGTACTGAAAGCGTTCATAACATTTTATTTGGTGTGAGGAATCGTAATAAAGAAGTGACAGTACTTTCTCTCCTTGGTTCTCTTTTTTTGCTGTTATTCAGTTGAGTGGAGAGATTTCGCTTTTTGGATTTATTTGGTCGACGTTGGCGACACTATGGAGAGGGAGGTACTGGCAAGAAGTACTGGAAGTGAGGATTGTGGCCAGTCTAGAAAGCTTATAGGTCAATTAACTGAACTTATTGACTTATTGACGCCATTATGTCAAACTATGGCAAATAAGGATACGAAAGCACATTCTACAATTGGAAACGGCGATAAGGGGTATAGTTTACAAAAGCACAAGCGGAAAAGGGAGCTCATTGGCGCTGAATATGCGACCGGCAATCTAGAAGAACCGAATGGTTACAGTTTCAACCCCGCAGCAACCCCAGGGAATTTTTGTGATGCTAGTCTAGATGAAATTGTGGATTTAAAGGAAGGTAGTAAACAGAACAATGGACGTTTAAATCCAGGTACTGTCAATATGTTCAAACATAAGGAGATGAATGACTGGTTAAAAGAACAATATTTTTTTTAAATTAATTGTGATGCCCCTCAAGGGGCTAAGAACTTGGATTCTTATAGTAAAAAACTGGACAACATTTCTAAGCTTATGTATAAATACAAAACTATTGTTATCGAGAATGCTTACTTAAAACAATGCATAAATCGGAGCATTGTTCCGAAAGGTTTGAGAACATGGAAATATCCAAATAATGTGCACATTGGTTCCACTTTTCATAATGAATTGATTGATGTATTTAACAAATGTGGTTTAGATATTATTAGATTAATTATTAAGGAAAATAATAGGAATTTAGATAATATACAGAAACAGATTGATGAACTTGATGCATTCATTAAAGAAGATTTAATCTTTGAAATAGGGGAAGAGATATATAAATATTTTAAATTTAAAGGAAGACATTGATGTAAAATGTAAGAGTTTGGTGGATAGGAAGATGGAGAAATTAAGAAGAGATATACAAGATTATGAAAATCATGTTAGCTACCCGAAACCAACATTTAATAGAAATAATAATTACAAAAATTATAAGAAAATGGATAGACAGAATTACAAACCTGGACAGAAACAGGTCTTTGAAGGTTGGACTGAAAATGAATATGAAATGGAGTTTCCCCCCTTAGAAAGGGAAGGAAGAGATTTAGGTCCACAAAAGAGATATAATGAAAATGTTCAAATGGGGATACTGAGACAACATACCCCCACCCAACAAACTATTATACCCTACCCCCCTATAGAGAAATTAGGTAGTAGAAATGTATTGAATGGATTTACTATTTACAATTTTAGTAGTATCAAACTGGAAAAGGAACATTTCAGTTTATTAGAGAAGGGTTTCAAATTTATCCCATATGTTAAGGGTAAAACAGTGAAAACACTTTTAGATATAAAACTTTTTCTAAGGAAAATGAATATGGAATTACTATATCATAAAACAGATGAAAGTGCCTGGCAGTCAAACAAGTCTCCGGAGCCTTAACGCAATTTTATTATAACAATGAAATAAACAGCGTTTTCGCTACAACACCAAAGTAGCTTCTTCAGAGGCTAAGAACACAGAAAAAAGGCGCCAATTACATTTATAGCATTGTCAACCTCATTCTAATCAGCTGTAACAAGTTTGTCTACACTCTATTTTCGCAAGTTTGTAATGACCTCGCAGTGTTTGGACAGTCCACCAAGTCCGAATATTTTCGGGACTAGTCCTCCCGAGAACACAGGCATCTCTTCCTTACTCTTGGTGATTTCCCAAAGGTTGGACGCCATGAATTCGAGATTGAATATCATTGAAAAAAGTGGTGGTTTGGTTGTTCCTGCCCTCCTGGAGCGTGGAGGATTAGACTGTATGAACGATCAGTTTGTTGAAGCCACATCCGCTTCTTTACCAGCGGCTCAAGTGCAACGCGCTCCAACGACTTCCGGCAACAGTTTATCACAATTATCGAACGATCTCATAGTGGGATCGTTCAGAGCTCTATACCACCAGGGCAAATGCAAAGACCACAGCTGGGTTCTACTAATGGTCTAGCCGGGTTTTCTTCACAAGACTCTTCTTCCAATAATCATTCTGAACAAGGAAGGGCACTTATTGGCGTGACATCTGCGGCGGATTGGATAAAGAATACAGGTGACTTTTTTTCTTTCTTGAAACCGCTTGATGATGGACCGCCGGTGCAAGCACCAGGGTCTTCTACATTAGATAATATGGATATCACGGACAAACTTAAAACTTTGGACATTAAAACTCTTAAAATCCGGAAACTGCAGCTTGAAGTTGCTTACTTCAAGCAATGCATTCTCGAGAATATGATACCAAAAGGTTTAAGAAACAACTTTACCCCTTCGGGTTTGATTACGGACAATGTGTTTTTGTCAGACTTGAGAAACTTGTTTCAGAAACAAGGTCTTGAACTGTTAGAATTGATTGTTAAACACTATTCTATACACATTGATAAATTGACTGTGGAAATTAATCAAATAGATCAAGATATTAGGATGCATGCAAGTTTTGCAAAGTTCAAGTTTGATCATGAACGTATTTTCACTAGTATTGACGCCTATATGGGCAAGATAAAAAATCAAAAGACTAGGAAATTGTTTAGGGACAGGCAGGCTTATGAATTGAATACAGCTTACCCCAAACTAAACAACCCCCAAGCCCATAAGGTAGTGGCGTCATCTAGTGAAAATGAGGTGAATGTTATAGGCTCTGAACATTTAAATGAGAGGACTGTTACGACTTCAACAGATGGTTGGAATGTTGTGAGAAGGAGTAACAGAAACAGGAATAAAGCAGGTGGGCTTGAAGCCCAACCTGCAAATGTATCTAATACTAACTCTGTGAATAATGTGAACAATGGGAACCAGCATTTTTTAGGGAATGCATCCAATCAGGACCACAGGAAAAAGAACAAGAAATGGAAGAATTAATTGTTGACATTCCTTCCCCAGTTGGCCCTAATTTTCCACATATTGTGAAGAATATTAAAGGTGATTTTACTATCTACAATTTTTCTTCACTTGTTTTAGAACCTGAACTAGTTGAATTACTTGCACTTGGCAATAACTTTGTTCCCTCAAAATACTTTGATGTTGTCAAAGTTTTAATTGACCTCAAGTGTTATGTACGGAAGGTGAATTTAAAACTATTGTTTAATAACACTGCTACAGAGGGCACTTTTGGTTTAAAAATGCCAAGCACTTTTAATCCTCCTTTACATGTGGGTTTACGCATTTTCGAAAATGCCTGCGAATTGGACATTAGACACCTTGAAAAAACTAAAGGGGTCACGAAAAACAAATTTAACATCTCTAAGGAACAACTACAGGCCCTCAACCAATTAAAAGAGTTTTCTGTCAGGGTCATGAAACCCGACAAGGGTGGGGGGCTGGTAGTATTTGAGAACAGTCTGTACAATGAAAAAATGACATTAGTGCTGGATACACCTGCTTATAATTGTTCCTCCCTCAATGAAATGAATACCAACATCAGCAGGATCAAGGGTTATTATAGAGACTTATTTATAGAAGGTAGAATAGACCTGGACACTTATGAATACATCAATATTTCTCAACCTAGGATGCCTGTGATGTTTGGTATACCCAAGATACATAAGAACCTTGTGGATCCCCCTATGAGGGCGTTAGTTGATGGGAGGTCCTCCATCTCTTATCCGTCAGCAAAATATATTGATTCTTTGCTAGCTAAGTATTTGGAATTGATACCAAGCATATGTAAAGATTCCTGGAGCTTTCTTGCTAATATTAATAACATCGGGTTTGACAGGTCCTTCAATTTCCTTACAGTCGTCGACTTATACACTTCAATACCACACTTGGAGGCCACAGAATGGTTAGAACTGTTGTTGATGGAATTTAAAGCCCCAAGAGATGAGATTAACAACATCACAGAACTTTTAGACATAGTTCTGTCCTCTAACTTCTTCATCTTTGGAAAGGAATATTACATCCAGAAGCAGGGCATAGCGATGGGCTCCCCTTGTGGGGCCATCGTAGCCAATATGTTTATGGCATATTGGGAGAAAGAATTTGTCCTGAAACATCCTATTTGGAAAGACAAAATTGGTTATTATACCAGATTCCTGGATGATATTTTTATTCTTTTTAGGGGTGATGAAGCAGAGGCACAGTCACTTGTTGATTATTTCAATCAAACAACCTCATTCCTTAGATTTACCTTTAAATTCGAGGCCAGTGAGATAGATTACTTGGATGTCAAACTTAAAAAGGACCCAAGTAATTCTAGGTTTGTTTCGTCCATCTTCCGCAAGGAGACGTACATCAATTCATTCTTACACTACACAAGTGCCCACCCTTTTAAACTGAAAAAAGCAATCATTAAGGGACAGTTAGTTAGGGCAGTTAGAATGTGTAGTGAATTCAAAGACTTTGAAAAAGAATGCGGTGTACTTACTGAGTTTTTCTCCAACAGGGGTTACCCACTGTCCATCATAGAAGAATTAATTGTAGAAATTACAAATAAAAGATTAAGTGGCATTTTTAGACCACTAATTGACAACCGAATAATTACACCGTTTGTCAATAACAGTAACTTTAGTGAGCAGATGGGCACAGGATCTTGTATTATAGTTGGGTCTGATAAACCTAAATGTGATTACACTTTGTCCTTCTCAACTGTTTTCAACTTGAACTCTAAAGAAATCTCGGAGATCATAGATAAGAACTGGTATTTTATTACCAATAATTCCTTTTTGGTGGGGAAACTTGGTGTTAAACCGAGGATCACATATAGAAGAGGCAACAACATTAAGGAATTACTGCAGCGGAATCATTCCAGTCAAACACTTCAGAGAACTAAAGGATGTTTTAGTTGTGGTACATGCAATTGGTATCATGTTTTGCGGACAGGGAATTCCTTTAGCATAGGCCACAAAAAAATATGAGATTAACTGTAAAATTAATTGTGACACTAAATCCATTGTATATGTTGCTTTCTGCGTATGTTGTCCGGCATTTTATGTCGGAAAAACTGATAGGAAATTTAGGGAGCGCATATACCAACACAGTTATGCTATTAGGAATAATAAAAGTGAGAACGCCCTTGCCAAACATGTAGAATCTAACCCTGGACACAATTTTGTATTCATGGGTATTGACTGTATGCATAGATCTGTCAGGGGTGGACCTACCTCTCTTTTACTAGAGATTTTAGAACTGGAATGGCAACTTAAGCTAGATGCCTTTAACATTCCAGGACTAAACGAGAGTTGTAATATAGCCCCTGTTTTGAAATACAGATCTTTCTTACGCTAACAACAGACATGTATTTTTTGTGCATGTAAAAAATTTTTTTACGGTTATTATAATAACCTGTCACACAATTTTATATATCTTATATATGCAACAGTCCTTTTCAGAAATTTATTTCAGCATAGATTTTAGTTTGTCAGTAATATATTCATATATATATTTTTTATATTTTTTATAAATTAAGTGTATTTGCAGTTTTTATTTAAAAGGCTAGCTGTTATGCTTTTGATCAAGTGCGTGTTGTCTTAAACACATTCAAATCTAAGGAAGTGATGTATTCCTTGTTACAGCTGATTAGAATGAGGTTGACAATGCTATAAATGTAATTGGCGCCTTTTTTCTGTGTTCTTAGCCTCTGAAGAAGCTACTTTGGTGTTGTAGCGAAAACGCTGTTTATTTCATTGTTATAATAAAATTGCGTTAAGGCTCCGGAGACTTGTTTGACTGCCAGGCACTTTCATCTGTTTTCTGAAGTTTGTTCACACTCTATTTTCGCGAATTACTATATCATAAGGAAGATAAAAATAAAAATACCATAAAAGGTGAACAAAAGACATTGGTAAAAAAATCCACTTTCAACCCCCCCATTCACACACAATTAAAGAACTTTGAGTGTGTCATGGAAAATGAAGTTAGAAAGGATGAAAGAAGAATTGGATATAAAAAGAATCTAGATGTAGATGAAAACAAAAAGTTAGAAGAATTGAAATTTAATCAAAATGTTAGAGTTATGAAACCGGATAAGGGAGGGGGTGTGGTATTTATGGATGTCATTTTATATGAAGGAAAAATGAATGAAATTTTGAGGGATGAAATAAAATATACAGTTGTTTCCAGAAATGAGATTAATTTAGCTTACAGAAAAATAGACATGATTTTGGAAGAGATGGTGAATGAGAATGTTATAGAGATAAAAATGCTTTCATATTTAAAAGTTCAAAAACCTAAAATACCTGTCATATTCGGAATACCAAAAATCCACAAAGATAGTATGGACCCCCCATTAAGACCAATAGTCTCAGCAGACGGTTCAAAAACTACTCCATTAGCTAAGTTTGTAGATGTAAAAACAAAACATATGGGTTAACAAACAAGCCATATTAAAAGATTCCTGGGACTTGCTTAGGGAATTGGATCCAGAATTATATTCAGAAGATTTACTATTTGTAACGATAGATATAGTAGATTTATTTGGTTCTATTCCTTATATGGCAGGTATAAAAATGTTTGAAGAAGAAATATTTAGGGACCAGGTTTTGACATTAGAGGAAAAAGTGGTGTGCACAGGCTTAATGGATCTAGTGCTAAAGAATAATTTTTTGGTATACAATGGCGAATTTTTTCAACAAATACAAGGAGTTGCCATGGGTGCGGCCTGCAAACCTAGTTTTAGCAAATTGGGAAGAAAAGCATATTTTTAACTCCAATTTTGTGAGGTATTGGAAGTTATACAAAAGGTTCCTAGATGATATAATAATTTTTTTGGACTGAGGGCCATGACAAATTGGAGGAATTTATTGAATATATAGGGGGAACAACTGATTTCCTTAGATTTACATCTATGAATTCAGGAAAAAACATCCAATATCTTGATATAAAGATTCTTAAAGCAAATAATACATTGGAAACTAGAGTTTACAGGAAACCTGCTTATGTAAACTCTTTTTTACACTTTAATAGTGCCCATCCAATATATTGCAAAAGAAATTTAGTGAAAGGACAGTTTGTCAGAGGGTCAAGAATGACCAGTAATAATGAAGAATTTACAAAAGAATGTGACCTATTAGAAAAAATGTTTTTAGAAAGGGAATATCCCAGGGAGTTTATTAGAAACTTAAGAATGGAAGTGGAAAGAGGGAGAGTAGATAAATTTAGGCCCATCCTAGGAGAAAAAGAAGGAACAAATATCAGTAATGAGAAAAGGGTAGAATCTGGGGAGGATTTTCAGCAAGTCCTTATACTAGAATACAATGCATTAAATAAAAATATTAAGGCAATATTTCAAAAGGAAAGGGAGAAATTAGGCTCCCTTTTCAGATTTGGATGGGCTCCCTCAAAGGATACCTAAGGTTGTCTTTAAGAATTCCATCAGTATAAAAGGAATACTAGAGACAAAGAATAATTTGTATAGAAAAGGAGAAAGGGACAGTAGAGAAAAAACAGGGACATTTAGGTGTGGGAAATGCAGACAATGTGAATTTATAATGAATAAAGAAAAAATTTATTTGGAGAGCAGGGGACGTTGGTTAACTAGTAAGGGATACGTGACTCCAGAGGTCTGGTATATTTGTGAAAGATGTCTTTCCTTTTATGTGGGCAAGACAGAGAGAACTCTCAAGAAAAGAATATATGAACACATTTATGACATAAAAAAGGGGAAAGAGACTAATGCATTGTTTAGACACTCCAAGCTTTGTAAGGGATATAAATTTTGTTTTTTTGTCCTGGATCAAGTTAAATGTCATATTAGAGGAGGCCCCTGGGAGGAAACAGTAGGTTACAAGGAATTATGGTGGCAGTTAACTTTAGAAGCAAACAAAGCCCCTGGTCTGAACGAATATATATCCATTTTACCCCTACTAAAATTAAGAGCAGCTAGAATGTAAAAGGAAAAATACAACAAGTGTAATATTAAACAAAAACAGAAGGTGGCACCGTTGTTATGAAATTTTGGGATACTTTTATTTCACTGTTTTGAATGTATCACTGTGAAACGAAATGAATTTTTTAAAGTATATATATTACATATTTTTATAATTTTTTTAAAATAAATATATACAATTATAAGATATCATAATGAATGAATAATTTAATAAGTTGTTGATTTTAAACGAAAATTGTAAAATGAATTGTGTTATCATTAATAATTAATGAACTTGGTGGAATTTGATTTGCTTATTTAATTAGAAATGAAAGGTTTTTATTGGTTTTTAGTTTAAGAGGTTGTATAAAAGACAAAGGAAATGAAATGTTTTTTATCTGATGAAGTCCATGCTTGTTGGGACGAAAACGCAATTGTACTAAAGGCGTTCATAACGTTTTATTTGGTGTGAGGAATCGTAATAAAGAAGTGACAGTACTTTCTCTCCTTGGTTCTCTTTTTTTGCTGTTATTCAGTTGAGTGGAGAGATTTCGCTTTTTGGATTTAGTATTGGGTACTAAGCCAGACTGGGTACTATCATCAGAGGCAGAGGGATGTTGACTGGACCCATGTCCCTGCTGGGACTGGCCAGAGCCATGTGCATGTGGTCTTCTAGGACGGTCTATTGACAGCCCAGCCCCAACATTGCTGGGGCTGGTACTGCCACTACAGGAGTGGCTGTGACTTGTGTGTCATCTGAGACAACTGCCAGCTGATGATGTTGCTGGCATATGTCTACGTCCACGTCTCAGCCGTCCTACACTGTCCTGGCACATGGACATGAGATTGCGGAGGACATCTAGTGTCTCCCCCCAATGTCTATCAATGACCTCGGTGTAATTACGGATGGCATCGGCAAGGTCACGGATACTGTCATTGATAGCGGTGTTATGGGCCCTCTGCACCCTTAGTCCCTGCCTGGTGTACCATTCCATACATGCCTGTACCTGCATTACAGCCCGGAACATACCTGAGGTTGTAAGACCTGTGGGGGCATGTCTGCCAGGGGCATTATGACCAGCAGTGCTCCCATGAGAACCCCTGGACATATGCCTATGTGGTACCATTCCAGGAGTCTGGGTATGGCTGCTGTGAGGGGATGCATGTGCCATAGATACCACACTATCCTGGTCAATGCCTACTGTATGCTGTCCCTCAGCTAAGGCCATTGGTGATGAGGGATGTATTGGCAGTATGAATGTGCGCATAGATGGGGTGGAAAGCTGTGTACTGTCGATTGGCGGACCAACGACAGACCCTGTCAAACCTGCCTGTGCCACAACACATGTATCATCATGTCCACTATTTGTGGCAGTGATTTCAGGTTCCCTGCTGCACTCATCCAACATAACCTCAGCACTTGTGAGAGGAAGACAGGAAACACACTTTACAATCTGTACATGATGTTAGCAAACATGCACACACAAACACATGAACACATGCACACATGCACACATGAACACATGCACACATGCACACATGCACACATGAACATATGCACACATGAACACATGCACACATGCACACATGCACACAAATACACTACACGGTCAAGTTGATACACACACACACACACACACACATACACACACACCAACAGCAATACAGAACATACTCATTAGTGGTTGATGGTGGAGTACAGTATCACAAGCCAAAGAGTCCTATCACATGTGTCAGCATGCAGGATGTGTGTTGCTCAGCAGCATGCAGTGTGATTGCAGAGAGTCCTTGTTGATAACAGTATACATGTCTTTGATGCATGTGTGTTGTTCAATGATTGGCCTCACCCTGGAACACAATGTGTACATGGACACAACATTGCTGAGCAAGTATGAAATGCTTTCCAATGTCCTGTGCACCATCACTCATATGTATACATACCATGGCCGGATGCACACAACTGTCAGGTGTATAGCAATGAATGCTATGTGTAGTACTGTAGTTACTGTAACTGGATGTAGTGTAGTACCATGAGCCATCATCAGGCAGAATCATGTGGTCACTCAAGGCCACTAATGTATGCCACACTGGCAACTATCTTGCTGTACCTGACCTGCACCACTTTGGCTACATTAACTATTTTGCAGGCAGTTGTTACATGGATATGTAAGGTCTTCAATAGGGAGCATTGCCTAACATGAATGTATTGTGTGTTGAAGACTGTTGCACCACCCCATGATAGGCCTCTACCCCTCAGGTATAGTATGTGTGCTGTGTTGATGACATTTGGGATACTGGAGTCTGACCTTACAGCAAGTGTCTAAATACACCATGTGTATCATATTAACACTAACTGCGTATGACAAAGTGGTGTATGTTGTGTGCATGTGTATTGACTCTGCCTATACAATGTCCACTGCAGTGTACCACAATTGGTTGTGATGCTCTGTGTATTGCATGAGTTTGAGGCAGCTACCCATGTTACTGGGATGTGCATAGTCCCACAGAAAACATGCAGAGCATGCATTATGTGTAGGTGTTTTACATGTGTATATGGCCTACAACTCTCCTATGGCATGCACATGTTATATGCTATATTAAATGTAGAGCACTCACCAGCATGGGCCTGCTGTCTTGCTATCACACCACAGGGACCTATAAGGATATGAGACAGTTTGTCAGTGTCAACAACTATGGCATTTCTGCTGTGAGTTTGCAATTTTACAGTAGTACAACAGGTGACAGTCACAGGCATACAGATTATGTACCAAATTATCAGTATTCCATGACACCAGGCTCCACATCTTCTAAATACACATTACACATCTGACAAATGCATGTTCTAACAATCGAGCTAACAGTAGTCTACAGATATGCCATGTTACCTGCATGCTCTGAGTCAACTTGCTGGGTGACTCCAGCCTCCATAATGACACATGTCTGTTGTAGTGGTTGGCCAGGAGCCACCACGCTGAGGAGCAGCTCTTCCACTCTGGTAAGGGGTGGATGTGTTGCTGCACCACTACCTGTGGCAAGCTGTTGTCTGCGGACATCGGAGGCATGCTGCCGGACATGTCTAATTAAATCACTGCAGTGATGGCGTACCTGCTCATAAGTCTGGTTATGCATGGCTACATCATTCACCCGACAGACAGCATCCTGCCACAGTGCAGTGCGCTCATGCTGGTCCTGGCTGGTTCTGGAGAACAACAGGTTGTGATGTTGTATTAGGACATCTAGAATTATTTCCTCCTCTTCAGGGAAATATGCAAGTTTGCGATTTTGAGACATGTCCCTGGAAGACAATAAAACAATAATTATGAGCAAGTCATGTGGCATACTTAACATTCTAAAGTACAGACATCAATGAAATGCCATATATAGCAACCTATTGGCTGTCAGTAGATACACACTTTTAATACCACATATCACTGCTTAGCCCACAACTGCCTGACAGTGCCTGGCACATTCTATATATTAAACCATGTTCTGCACAGCAACAAAGTGAAACCAGTATGTAAGACTATACAACAGTACATGGCAAACTGTATGTGACACAATGCACCACCTAGCCACAGGAGGTATATGTCAAGCTAATGGATGGAGAATGATGTCATCCATTGCAATGAATGTAAAGTACAGTTACAGTATTACCAGTATGCCACAGTAGTCATTGATGCCAAACCCCTGCCTAACATATGTGCACAGTTGTTGATATAGGGGGCATACTGCTGTAGTAGACTATACATGTTGCTAGATACAGATGTATACCCTGTAACACAGATATGATTGAGGGCATGGCACAGGCATAATTACACACACATCAGACATACATACAACACACAAATATATGCCAACCCAGATGAGCTTTACCTGTGTACCATACAGTACTGTGTGTCACTACTTACAAAACCTTATGCCTGAGGTATGTAATCTGTGAGGACTACAGGGAAGACACAAAACAGTGTTTCCAAGCAATGTGAACATACACCATACGGTACTGTTTAGGCCTACAACTTCAGGTAGTACCACAGTTCATATGGGAGTTGGATTCATCAGCAGTACCACTCACTAAGCATACATGTATTGCTTTAGCCTACAATTGGACACCACAGTCGACAACAAGGGGCTACATCACACAGTATGCCATACTACTTTTTCTGCCTAGCAATAGCATACACATCTTTTTCTGGGATCACAGCTAGGACACAAACTACCATGACAGAAACAATGTCACACTAAGCTATTACACCTTTACAGACCTTGCACACATTCACCAACACATTCACCATCACACTCAGCCAACCTCACATAGCAATTATTGCACTAAGTACATGCGTGTGTGCTTCATGTCATGGGTAGGTAATACGCTATTGGCCCTAGGGCCAACAGCAGCCTAGCCATATGCTACCCTGGCCTTTGACACACCTGTAATTTAATTTCACTTACCCCTGTCAACCAGAGCCACAGAGGTGATTCCTGGGGTGTATTTCCTATCTCCCAAACAATCATCAGGAGTATTTATGACAACTGCTAATGAGGAGATTTGTTTGCTATTAATAGGTGGTTTGTTCCAGAGTATCGCATGACTCTGAGTTAGGACACTATCCCTCCAGCATGTGCTGTTTAGTGAGCTGACAAGGTGTAGGGCCCTAGAGCGTGTATCTGGGAGGGATTGTAATATGTTTACGTGGAGGATGTCCAACAGCTATGGGTGTGACATAGCTCAGTATGTTAGGCAGAGGTCACCTCTGGGTAGGCGCTATGCAACACAGTGTAGCTGTGGTTTTGTGAGTCGGTCTGCATAGGACATCTGTTTGAGGCCAGTATTACTCTTTGTGAGGTATGTCTGTGGCCTTTCCAGTTGGTGTAGTTGGCATTGTACTCTCTAATGGGTTTTACGTGTGATAAGTAGAGGGGAACACTGACCTATATTTCCCTAGATGACACACCTTTTGTGATGCCGTGTACCACGTAGACAGAGTACGTGACCAGTGTGGCACTGTGATTATCAAAGGGGAGGCTACTGTCCACCTGTGTCCCGTGTTCCCTTATCACACCTTCATTGTTAGGTAGACTACCACCTATGTGGTAGTTAATGGGTACAGTGTTCTGGCAAGAAGGGATGGCACTGCAGTGTCAACACTGAGCTCCAGTCCATACCTTGGTCGCCAGGCACCTGTTGCAGTATGTATGCCCCATGTCTCTCTCCCTCTATCTATCTATATATATATATATATATATATATATATATATATATATATCTGCATATCTATATATATATATATATATATATATATATGTCTATATATCTCTATATATCTCTATATATCTATATATATCTACACACATATATATATATATAAAAATATATATATATACACACACACACATACATACACACATACATATAAACATCCATTGCTGTACATATAGATGTACATATAGGCACATATACAGTCCTCTATTCATGGTGGGAATAGCACTTATGTGACAGTTGTGAGATATACAGTTATGTAATAATATTGCACAGTATTGTGCAGACTGCATTGAAGGTGTCCTCAGCCCATGTAGCTTTTGCAGGCCTCACTGGCTACAACACTGCAAAAATGACAGAGCATACCCAGAGCGTTTAACCACCACATGCCATATACCAGCACTGCATGCTATTGTCTTTTCCACACACTACAACCTACATAGACATATGCACATAACCTTCAACAATGTATATATGTACACCCTTCACAAACAGTTGCAGTATGTCATTTGCCCTATGCACATGTACAGATACATAGAGATACGTACTGCTGCCACATATGGATGATTCACAGTATGTAGAGTACTCTTCATAAACATCTACTACATGCCAGCAAATACATATGTGTTACATTGTTACATACCTTTCGTTTGTATTGCTGTGTTCTGTTTGTTTTTAAAGGAAATGTTTTTTTTTTTGGTTTGTTTTGTTTTCTTTTTTCCCTTTTTCTTTTCTCTGTCTGTTACTCTTTATTTTTCTGTGTTTCTCTGTCTGTCTGTCTGTCTGTCTGTGTCTCTGTCTCTGTCTCTATCCCTATCTCTCTCTCTCTCTCTCTCTCGCTGAAATGAGATTATTGCATGTGTAGACAGCAAGTACAGCCTGCTTTTCTAGGTATCTGCACATGTGCATGTGATGGCCTCTACACCAATTGGTGCCCACCATTCACTAATTGCATGCAGCCTGCTGTGTGGTAATTGCACTACTCACTGTCATAGCAGCCCACTGCTATAAAATGCTAGGTTAGGTAGGTGTAGCCCTTTCAGCTTTCCAAAGTGGGGCCCATGCTTGTTTGCTGTGGACACCATTGTGTCAGTCAGAAGGTTGGTATACTTCTTATCTATGAAGCTAGTGTTGTAGCCAGTGATTTGCATGTTGTACTCAAACCTGAATGTTGCTGCTTCTAGTACACACTTGTCAGTGTAGACTTTTACTCACCCCTCCACATGCTTACATAAGATACATGGGAGTATGTACTTTCTTTTCTAATTAGACAATTAACTGCCATACAAAAGTAGTTATTGCAATGTGTTCCTCTGGCACATGAACTGTTTGTGAACTACTATACTGTAAATATTAATTACCTCACTTCTGAACAGTTTGTTGTTTATTTGTGTTGACATTAGCACGGGCTGCTCAAGACAACTGGACACATTTCAGTACTGAGTATGCCTACCTACATCCTTGGTAGAGCTTGGATACACAGGTATATTGTTCTTTTGGGTAGGGGTGCAGAAGTACAGAGAGCATTATATATTATTGTGTGATGTTTATCTTGCTGAACATACAGGGTTGCTGTGTACCTGTTAGTCTAACAAGGCAAGTAGTCTGTCTGCATAGCTCCCACTTGTGGACATATCCAGATGGCAGCCAGAGGTTGGCCTATTATTCTTTGTCTGTGCACCACACCAGTCTTTTCTGCACTGGAACAGTGGCATTGTCACAGTTGGTTGCTAACAGTACATGGCTGCATCCTTTGATATTTCTGTGTTGTACTCCTACATAAGGGTATGCTTGTGGGACTCATTCCAAAGCTATTTGCAGAGTATGTAACAGCAGACAAGCTGAAATGCCTGTGTGTTTCTGCCTCTGCCAGGCCTCTGATACACTCAGGTATATATTTGAACAGCCTTAGGGAAAAGTACATATAAGTGGGGTATACCTGTAATATATTACAGACATTAAGTTGAAACTGTGAGAGAATGAGAGCATATGTATTAATACACCTTTTCTGACGTGCATGCAGTGTGTACTATTACTTATTGACATTATTCATTAAGTGTAATTCCCCTCTCTTCGGCCTACCGTCAGTACTTTTCAGAGGGATTCTGAGGGACAAAGCTAACATTTGTTTAGGAATCAGGGACATCCCTGAAAAGCAGTCACAATTGGAAAGTATGGCATCTGCCCTATTCAAATATGCCAGTGTTTATCCTGCTCTGGTACTGTGTGGGGTTTGTAAAGTGCTATTGTAACATTATTTCCTGCTAGAATGGCTGGTTTTCTTTTCACAGTCATGTCATGCAATTCCACAACAACTGCTGGTAATGATTCACAGAACAAGATTTGTGTTATGAAATTCCAATTTTCCCTTTACATTCACTCATTGTAATGCATGATATATTTATTACAGCACCAACTTGTTGTAAATCTACTGTGGCCTAGTGGTACTTCATGCAGTCTAGTGTGTCCAAGGTCTGGGGTTCGAGACTGATAGAGGTGTTTTATTTTGCTGCTCAGCAGAACAAGGGCCCTGCCATGCAAAGTGAATAAGGCACTTTTAAGCAGTTGTAAGAGGGTTTGCGTGGGTTTGCGCGATGCTTAGCAATACTTATCTAAGCGCACACATGCGCACACTCGCTCAAACCCGCTAACTACTGCTTAAAAGTGCTTAATCCCGCTAACCCCTGTGCTCATTTCTTTGAAAGAAAAAAAAATGGGGAGATAGGAAAGTGGTGAAAAAGGGGGCACAAAGAGGGGAAGACCATAGGGAGACAAGCTCAGGATGTGCAGAATGGGTGTAGGGAAGGTCCATAGCTGCCCATTTCTTTACCAGCAACAGCTGTGCATATGCAATAAATTTGGAGTGAAATTTGAAACCTTCCACCCCTGGGAGAGGGGTGAGGACAACAAAGTATGTTGTACTGCCAATTATAATTATCAGTTTACATGTCCAGCGGACATGTGTGCGACATGGGCAGCTATGTATGGGGCGTAATTTTTTTGTGGGTATAGATTGCCCTTTTTTTTTTTTTCCAGGTGAGAGTGGAAAGTGAGGTAGAGGAAGTAGGTATATTTGGGGAGGTCAGTTGGGGAGGTAAATAGACAAGACAAACAAGACGCATACAGGGGTGGAGTATGACACATGGGGTGGGTGAACACAATTGACGGGGACGGATGTTTGGAAATCGCAAACCCATGAGCCCACAGATGGTAACAGTGGAACTGAGATTCCGACCCATGTGCAGTCACCACTGCAACTTCACAGCCCCAAGGGTGGCTGTGCTGGGGGCTGCGTAGGACAGGCAGGCTCACCCATGAGATGTGCCACTCTCACCTCGAGCTGGTGTAGGGGATCAGCAACTGAATGCTGGATCTCCCTGTGTACCACAGCCCGGACCCTTCAGAGGGTGACAGGTGGCCCTTTTCTGCCCACGCTTGCATGGGGGGGGTGAGCCCCATCCCCTGCAGCGCTTCCACCCGAAGGTGGCACAGGGCCAATGTGGGAGGAGAGCCCGGGCTGGTCACCGGACCTGCTGGTGCCAAGTGCAATCGCCAGCTGAAGAGGGACAGGTGGGTCCGCTGGGACCGGCCTTTCCATACGTTCTGTGATTAGGTGTGTTTAATTACAACATAAACAACAGCATTCCAAATTAGTTGTAACAGCATGCAGTAATATTCCCATTAACTCAACACACCAAGGTTCCAACAGTTGAACAGGAAGCATAACACATGCATATTTTGATTGACAGTGGACATTCCAACAGCATGCAGGGATGATTGGTGGCAACAGGCCACCAAGATTGTGGTGTTTGAACAGGGCACATGCATAAAAGTGAATGCAGATATTTATAGAACAATAGGACATATGTCCCAACAAATGTTTTGAGATTACACATACCCATTGAGGTGTGTAATTGCATTGTTTATGCACATACAGTAGGGTGTAGAAAGAAACCTCAATTAACATCTTATAAGTACTTTTAGTCCACACTACATTCCTATTGACTGCAGGTGTATATCCCCTACATGTATTATTACACTTGCCAACATGCATTAGGTTGTGTAATGGGTTTGGCTAGTTCATTATATACCTGACCTATATCTGACATACTAACTGTCCAAGATGCAGATGTTACTGCTACATAGTTATTGATTTTATTTATATTTCTATATCTACATATCTGGATGTGTTCACATGACATTTTCGGTTAAATTTGTACAGAACCCTACATTTCGTGTAGCATACTCACATTTCTGGGGAACACATTAACAAGCTACTCATGTGCCAGATTTACTTATGCATGCCAGCCATTAACTGACTGTTGAGGACTGTATATATGCTTCACAGCTACTGGCACTTCTGTCAACCATTTAAGATGGAACTGCCCAACTGTGGGTTAACAGCACTTATTAAAACAGTACTATTTGTATAATGCAAGGGTACAACAACATTTCAAAGTAAGTGACACAGACACACTCCAAATATTATACCTTTATTAATTACATTACACACTTTTCCACAGGCTCTCTCCTTTATTTGATACTACAGTGCATACGTAAGACATATTCAAGACATATTATACCTTTATTAATAGTTTAGAACACTCTTTTTCAGTCTCGCTCACTTATTTTATATGACAGTACATGTAGAGATATTATTCTGGACATATTTTACCTTTCTTAATGGGTTACTACACTCTTTTTCTGGCTCTCTGACTTATTTTATATAACAGTACATGCAGATGAATTATTCAGGGCATTTTTATGGCTGTATTATTGGGCTACAACACTTTCTTTCAGGCTCTCTCACCTATTTTATATAACAATACATGCAGAATAATTACTAACCTGCCTGGTGGTGCAGCCTTAGCAGCCTATCTGCATTGGCTTGCTGATTCGCAGCATGGACACCTGCAGCTGTGAAGTAAATGAAGGGATATTGAGACATACCTATCCATTATATAGACTATATTAGCATGTCTTACATACTGCATTCCATGGCTACCTACTCAGTAGTGGGGCATCTTGCATCCCATGGGACACCTGTATCCATTGGTTCAGTAGGTCCTGCTTCCATCTCTTCAGGTCTGCATGGTGGTGACGGACCTGCTCACCAGTCCGAGGAATGCCTGTGGCACTGGTGAGGTCATGAGCTAACCGGTTCCAAGCCTCTGTTTTGTACTCCGTCCCTTGGAACTGGCCCTGCAGGAGTCTTGACTCATGACGGTGGACAAGGAGCCAAACCATGTATTTTGACTCCTCGATGCCCCAGAGTTGCACTCGAAAGTGAGTACCCTCTCCAGCATCAGCCATTCTAACTGCAGATGGGAGCTACAATCAGTTATGGTGAGTATTCCCGCCTATGGGGCTTAAATATGCCGCATTTCCCGCACTTTTTTGTGATTGGCCGTTTTTGAAAATTCTCGGCTGACTGCAGACCTGCTTAGCAATGGTTAATCTACCATTTATAAGTATATGTATGTTAACAGTGGCTATTTATCCTAAGCTGTCATGGCTTAGTGGTTCAGTGCTTTGATTATGGGGCACAGTGTCCTGGGTTCGAACCTTGTCATTGCTTTTTATTTTACTACTGTCCAGACAGGCTAGGGGGTGTGGCAGTGTTTAGGCAACTTTGCTCTATGTTGCCCTATGGTGCACTGGTTGGCACGGCATGCACCTCTGCGCAAACCGATTGCAATGGGTAAAGCGCAATTTAGCTATGGGCAACTATATTGTGCTGGGTAAAGTGCTGCTTAACTACGGGCAACTATATTGCACTGGGTAAAGCATTGCTTAACTGTGGGCAACTATATTGCGCTGGGTAAAGTGCTATTAAGCTATGGGCAACTATATTGCCCTGGGTAAAGCGTTGCTTAACTGCGGGCAATTATATGTCAGGATCCTTTATAAATATACATTTTGTTCACTGATACATAGGCCATTTCAATGCTTTTTAGTAAAATTTTAATCATATATGTCAGGAATTATTTCATAAACTAATTTAAAACATAAAATAGAAAGGGGAGTGGTGGGACTCGAACTGTGAATGCCTCTTCTTTGTGCGAAGGCTCTACCACTATGCTATTGTTATTTGGCTTAATTTGCATAAACATTCCTTATTATGCTCTTCAATTTCGAGACTGCTAACTGCAGCTAAGCAATGGGCATACCCGTGCACACACGCACAAATACGGGCAGCTATATCGGGAATTATAAAAAAAAAAATTTAAGTTTTACTTTTTATAACTGTACTGGGGGTTTACAATGTCAGGGAGTGTAGTGATGGGTACATGGACATTTGAGCGGACTCGCTCATGTGTGTTGACATTTCACAATTTAGAAACTTGCATGGGCGTGGACCTTTGGACTGCTCGGCAGTCGGAGACGCCCCCCTGCCTTCCTGCACGGTCAGTGTTAGACTTGGAGTGGAGTCAGCATGCCCTCATGAATATGCATGGCATGCTGACGTCATACTGTTCAACTGCAGTCTCCGAGTAAGACTTATTTAGTCTTACACGGAGGATTTGTGAATCTGGGGGTGTATGTATTTATTTTATTTTTGCAATTTGTTTACCAGGTATATGAGATGATAGGTTGACCCTTTTCAGTCATGACCTGGGTATAAAGCATTGAAGAAAACATTAGCAAAATCAGAGTGAATAAAACATGCATGACATTGAAGGAAACAAATACAAAAATACATGTATTTATTTCAGTAAATAGTATGCAATGAGAATACACTGAAAACATGACTTGCTAACAAATGAAGGGTTAAAATTAATAATTACATTATACCAAGTAGATAGCATATACATTTAAATAAGGGTACATGTTTGTATAAGAAGGCAGAGTTCAAATGTATGTCCTGCAGTAAGGTTAATATTTAATAAAGAATTCATCTAGCCAGTATCTCAGAAGCAAAGACAACTGGATTCCTTATGAATGATTTTTTTTTTTGTAAGTTTATAGGGTATTATTAAGTTTTACAACATAAGGAATGCGGTTCCAAACAGCAAAGCCTACTCTTAAAAAGGCATTTTAATCAATTGCATGCTTGAATCTTGTAATCTTGTTCTGGAGAGTATGAGAGTATCATCTTGACTACATCTATGTGAACTTTGTTGGGGGGGGGGGTTGCAGTAGCCCAGAAGAAAAAAATGTTAACTACTAAAGTACATAATAGAAGGGTAGTCCTATTAGTTATAGGGAATTAATGGAGTTTGTTCAGCAAATCACAATGGTGTGTATTCCGGATGGCAAGGAGAGCAAACTTACATAGTTTTAATTTCGGTTTTGGCAGTTATACGTTAAGTGCACACTTGTTATGAGTAAGGCATATTCCAGGTTGGGAATTTGAACATTTTAGCTATAGTTTTGCAAGAGGCTGGAGATAGAAGGTTGGAGATATGATAATAAAGACCTATTTGGTAGAAAACTTTAGTGGTTATCATGTCAGTATGAGTTGAGAAGTTAAGGAAAGGGTCTAAGGTAAATTCTAGGTACTTTTGTTCCTTAATGTTTAGAATGTCATCTCTATTTAAATTATGAAACAGCATGTTAAATATACAAGATAGCTTCTTTGCACTTGATAACAACATTACATGAACTTTTGTAATGTTGACTAAGACTCTGTTTGCCTGACACCATCTGCAGACAGCAGTGAATTTTGTTTATACGATAGTTTGGAGGACTTGATGGCTTTTTCTGAACTCTAACTTCAGGATATTGTCTGTGTACTTTGTGATATTACATTGTGGGAGATCCAGTGAGAATAATAAAGGGCCTAACATTGAACCTTGAGAAACTCAGGGAGCCCCCCCCACACACACACACACACACACACACTAGGCTCTAATGCTGAAACCATGCTTTCTCAGTCCTTGATCCCAAACAATAGAAATCTCTTCCTTCTTTTCTTAAAGATCATTCCTTTTACCCCACTGTTCAGTCATTAATAAAGGTATGTTACAAGACCAGAGGAAAATGTAGCTGCTCCCTCTATGGTTAGTGCAGTTTAGTCTCTTACTACCCTACTTCCTTCCACATAGTTTGCTTTGACTCTTCTTTTCATTCTGATTCTCTCAGCAGACCAGTTCTGATATCCATTCCGTATATGATACATGAATATATTGCATTTTGTCATTCACCCTTTATATAATATCATTTATCTATTGTGTTTACCTCTGGGCTGAGACTGAAATATACCCAATGGGATCAATGTCCTACCCTGGTTAATAAATTCAAAATAAAATAAAAATAACTACCCTATGTTAATTGTGACAGTCTCAGAAAAAGTGTTGTTGAATATTTATAAAGTTCTAGATTTAAGGTAATTTATGATCCCCTGTATTGTACTGTCTCCAAAGCTGAGTTTTTCCTTTAAATTGTATAGGAGTAAACTGTGGTTTACTGTCTCAAAAGCTCTGGTTAAGTCAACAAAAAGTCCTCCTGAAATTTGCCCTCCATTTATGCTCCTACCAATATTGCCTGTGGTAAGGCTGTTAGATTACTAAAGGAGTTTCTGCAGTGATGTTGCTGGCAGCAGAGTAATCAACTACCATTAATTTGTTCAAAGACTTGTTTATATAGTAGTTTTTTTCAAATATTTTTGTTAAAGGGAATAAGTTGGAAATAGGTCTGTAATCTTTTATATGTGTGTAACACTGGACTTATGATAAGGGTATGATGGTAGTCTATTTAAAAGCAGGTGGGACTTTGCCAGTAGTTAGTGATAAAATAGATGTATAAGTGTGGATTTGCATATATTTTCTACAGGGACCTTTCAGTGATGCATTGGGACACATGGGGTATCTCAGGTACCTGCCTTGAGAATTTTTCTACAGTTCCTCAGTGCTATGCATCAGCATCTGGAGAAGCATATGTGTTTTCCACATATCTCAGGGAGTGAACAAGCACCATGTGGGACTTCTATGTTATTACTTGCTTCGCTGAGGTACTGGGGGGCCATAGACTGTACCCTGATTGAAATAAAGCCTCATCTGGTAAACTGGGAAGGAGGTATTTCAACTGCAGAGTATCACTCAATCAACTGTCCGGAGGTCTATAATACACAGTGTATCATCTACAATGTGTGTTCAGGCCACCCAGGCAGTTTTCACAACTCCCACATATGGCACATGTGACCTTTATCAACAGTTTTTGAAGGCTGACTTCCCACAAGGGCATCTTATAGATGATACTGAATGTACCCTGGAACCCTGGCTTGTGACATCAATTAGAAATCTTCACAACTAAACTGAACATGGTTACAAACATACCCTAGCATAAACCAGAAACATCAAATAATGTGTGTTTGGGATGTTGAGCTCATGGTTACACTGCCTGGATGCTTCCAGTAGTGCCCTGCAGTATGAACCTGCTGTTTGTGCAAAAATGCTGACAATGTGTGCTGTGTTACACAGTATTGTAGTTAGAAAGCAGTTAGAGCAGGGTAGCCTAATGCAGGGGTCCCAGTTCCCAGTACCATGGGCAGAGGCAGCTGAGACAGACGAGGAGCCAGAGAAGGAACCAGGAGCATGTGATGATCATCCCAGATGGAGGTGGGAACAGTATGAAGTGGCACTAGCTAAGAGGCAGTGAACTGTACATGGCTTTAAAACATACCTGTACAAGACAGAAGCATACAAAAACACTAGAATGTACTTATCTGTGCATAGGCTGGTCATCCTATGCATCAGATATAGACACCCCAATTAGCAATGTACAAAGGGCAGGGCACAGTTATCATCATTTGCACAGGTGGAGAAGGCAGTACATAACTATATAATAGCTAGGTAGACATATACAGTAGAAATAATGCATATGAAAACACCAGACCATGCTATCCCATGTATGGGCTGGACACACTGTACATCAGATATGGTTATCCAATGTAGGAAAGAAAAAAGCAGGTCAGCACAGAAACAGTACATGACCAAAATCCAAACTAAGTAAAGCACTGTAGGCAAACAAATTCCAAAGCTGAAACAAAGTGCTGAAATAACACTATTTTAATAAATTCATAAATGTAGTAAAGAAACTCCCTTGCACACAGTCCCAACCAGTCATACAGTCATTTCTTAAGTTACACTTGGTTTTTAGCCACATATAAAGATGAACACCTTTTACAAATCGCAATATACACTGCACCCTTATTGTTACAATTATAATGTTGGTTATTATAAATATATTTATTTATACTAGAAATATGTTCAAAACCTGCATTTTCTATATAAGGGCATTGTTTGCAGAACCCACATTTGTATGTTCCAGTTCTCTTATGGTTGTCATCACCACATGTATACCCCCTGTGTTCTAATAAATTTTTCAAATTCTTCCCTTTTCTAAAAATAAATGTAACAGATTCTTTAAAAATACCTGGAAGATCAAACATCCTAGAAAACAATTTCCAATTTTTTAATACAATATTTTTAATCAAGTAAGCATCTAAATTATAATCCGTAATAAAGGCACTGTATAAATCAATGCCTTGGTCCACATCTTTCCCAAGTACATCAATATCAAGTTCATTTAGAAGGTCAATTATTAATTCATCTGTCCCTAAATTAGGATGATATCTAGTGGATCTACCATCTTTGACTTCCTTCAAAATATCACTCACTAAGTAGTTTGGATATTTTCTGTCAAGAAACATCTCTTTAACTCTCTCACATTCTTCCACAAAATCACTATAATCTGAAACAATTTTTGAAATCCTAATAAATTGACCTTTTACTATACTCTTCTTTTGTTTAAGTTGATGTTCACTTCTGAAATACAAACATGAATTCAAAAAGATTTATTTTATATAATGTAGATTTAAAATTTTACAAAGACTCAATAGACTGAATAGTCACATCTAAACAGTTAAATTTACCATACGTAATACTGTGAGTAAACCCAAGGAATGTAGTAGTATCCCCACTATATCTGATAAATTCCACTAACATCTCTTCACAATCTTTCCAAAATATACATATATCATCTAAAAATGCTTATAAAACTTCCAGCACTTAGCAAAATGAGAATTTAAAATAAAGTTCTTTTCCCATATATTAAGGAATATGGTCATAAATATTGGAGCACATGATGCTCCCATGGCTACCTCTTTAACTTGTTGATAATATTCACATTTGAAGTATAAAAAAAAATTATGCTTTAATATTATATCCATAAATTCTGTCATTAGTATGATTTATTTTGCATCTAAAATTGGTGTTCAATTAAACTTTCCTCAAACCACTCAATGCCTATAGCTGGGTCTATAGCTGTAAATAAACCAATAATATCAATAGTTATGAATATCAATTTCTCATCATACAATTAATCATTAATTTTTTCACGTAATCCCATGAATCTTTTCAGAATAAACTGATTACCCATCAACATTTTTTCAGTTTTTGATCATAAAAACTGATAAAGGATGAGTTTTGGACCCATTAGCAGCCACAATTAACCTCAATAAAGGTTTTCAATACCTTTATGGACTTTTGGGATCCCAAAGGTGGAAGATATAATAGTTTTCACCATATGTAAAAAAATCATACATATCTAGTTCAATAATCCCTTGTGATAGAAGGTTTTTTAAATAATAATCTATCTTGGAGTAAGCTACATTAATTTCATTCTTAGAAACAGTCATATATTTTTGATTATTACATAAAATTTCCATCATTTTACCTGTATATATTATATTATCCATTAAAACTATCTTCCCGCCTTTGTCTGGTTTCATTATTCTAATATTTTTATTTTTCCTTAATTTTTTGTTTGTCTTTTTCTTAGGGGTCGCCACAGCAGAACTCCGGTCTGTTAATGATTGGCTTAATAATTCCACTAATTCCTTTTCCTTTTTGTCTAAATTAAAAAAAAAAAACTTCTTCATTTTTTGCAAGGTTTCTCTAATTTCATTTTCTACTATCCCTTCAAAGTTCTTTAATTGTGGGTGTATAGGTGGATTATATATACCTTTTCAGTTTGTTATCATCCAACTTGGTCCCATCATTAGTGTACAAAAGTTTAAAATTCAACTTTCTAATAAATAGTTTCAAATCTATAATTGTCTTACTTATATCAAAATACTTACTAGGAATACATTTAAAACCTTTTATAAATAATTTAAAAAATTATGCATTTAATTCCTAATTATTATAACTGAATATTTTAAAATTATAGAGTTCAGAAACATAAACATTAACTTCAATAATTTCATTATTCTTCTTGTTCCTGATGACAACTAATTTATTTATTCCCCCATTCCTTCTCTTCCTCTTCTTTTGTCATATTTCCTCCATTCCCTCCATTCTCTCTGATTCCTGTTCTGGACTCCTTGTATCTGCCTGTTTTTCAGTCTCTCAGATCTCCTTAAAGGGGGGAATTTTAAAGGGTCATTAATAGCTATACTTTTGTGTTGTACTTCATTATTACAATTATCTATCCCTATTGTAAAAGAAATTAAATTAATGACAGAATTTATGGATATAATATTAAAGAATACATTTTTATACTTCAAAGGTGAATATTATCAACATTATCAACAAATTAAAGAGGTAGCCATGGGGGTATCGTGTGCTCCAATATTTGCAAACATGGTCCTTAATAATATGGGAAAAGACATTTATTTTAAATTCTCATTTTGCTAAATGCTGGATTTTTATAAGCTTTTTTGGATGATATATGTATATTTTGGAAGGATAGTGAAGAGATGTTAGCGGACTTTATCAGGTATATTGGGGATACTGCTACTACATTCCTCAGGTTTACTCAGAGTATTATGTACAATAAAGTTAACTTCAAAATTACAAAGAACTTAGAAATTGCACTAAAAAATATTTTTTAGGATATGTTTCTGAGATTAAGCAAATTCGAGAATACATTGGTATTGTATTAACAGAGACAAGAAAAATTAAACAAATTCGAGAATACATTGGTATTGTATTAACAGAGACAAGAAAATTTTTTATCACAATGCCCAAACTAACCTCCATCCTAACCCCCAAAAATTCTAGGACACTATCTGTTGCTTTCATGTTAGGACATGAATAAACGAATCTTTGGGGTTCTGTTCAAGTAGCTTTATTATATACAAATACATTACTATTATTGTCTATAGACTGTAACTTAAGTAACTTAGATACAACTAATGACTATGATCATGCATGCTTACTCCCTAGCTGCTCTTTCAAAATAGTACTAAGGTTGTGCACAAGTGCGGGTTATATATATGCACGCTTCTTAAAGATACAAGCACATACACTTTACACTCTGATCTACATCCTCCTTCTTTGAGAAATAGACCATACAATTCTTATGAGACTGTTTGGCATGCAGAAATCACAGGTAATCTATACACATGCATTATACAATGTTAAACATATAGGTATGTACAATCAAGTCCACGTTGCTGCGTATTTCACACTTGGGTTTAGACACTCGTCCATATCATGTAACATAAAACTGGGAATTAGATTTAGCAACTGGGACAGTTTCTGCAAAATGGTTGACCTGTGGAATGTTCGAATCACTTTCTGGAACTGAATCAGACTTTCGAACACATTCTGGTCTGACTCAGTTTTTGATTTAGAGTTTGCATCGCGATTCCTCCTATACTCCACTGCTTCAGAATTTACCAAGTAAGATCTCTGCTCTGCACAGATGCCTGTAATCTGTCGTATTCGATCAAAACCTTTCATTATCTGGATTCGTACTGTCTCTTCTTCCCTCATTGGACAAAGTAATCTGCTTGATCTATCATAACTAGATTTTTGGTTCTTACACTTCTTAAACAATTGAGCCTTGATGGATTTATTGTTCTTGGGTTTAGGCAGCAACAAACTTGAGGAAATAGGTAACATAGTTCTAGTTTGCCTGGGAAGTAGTCTTTGAGCAGGTTAGCGAAGAATATCATCACAGGGTATGTTTCTGAGATTATGTAAATTCGAGAATACATTGGTATCGTCACGCTTTGACATTTCAAGACATTGCTTTGCACTCTGTACTGCTCATTCAGCTAGACCATTGGACAGAGGATATTCAGGACTACTAGTAATACATACAAAGTCTCATTCTTTTGCAAATTTCTGAAACAACTGGCTAGTGAATTGAGTACCATTGTCAATAAAAAGTTTGTGTGGACTACCATGAACTGAGAAATTATGTTTCAACTTAGTAATAACAGTAGTTGAGGATAAGTTTGGTAGTACATCGACCTCAAACCAATTTGAATAAGAGTCTACCAAAACTAAGTAGTGTTGATTGTTCCATTCAAAGATATCACTTGCTACAGCAGACCAAGGTAGTTCAGGAATTGGATTTAGCTGAAGCGGTTCTCTTTGCAAATGCAATCTAGTACTATTGCATACTGAACAAGAAGAAATAATTCTATCAATGTCTTTTGATAATGTAGAACAATATACCAGTGCTCTAACTCTTCTTTTAGTGGATGTGGATTCTGGGTGACCACTGTGCAAAATATGGATATATTCTTGTTGTAAGGAAGCAGGAACAACAATTTTAGGACCTTGAAAATAATGCCATCTTCCATCAACAATTCATCTCTGTAAGGAAAATACGCTTGCACCACAGGTGATACACTAGATTGCTTTGATGGCCATCTGACATTAATATAATGATTGAGATTCAGTGAAACTGGATCAGTCTGAGTGTGATCTCTTAACTCATCAAGTCTAGTAGTGGAAAAATTACTCACTAACATCACATCAAAGTCAAAAGTCTCTGCATCAAGTTGTTCTGTTGTATTTCTAGGAAATCTGGATAAAGTATCAGTCAGATAAAACAACTTGCCTTTAGTGTAGACCATTTTTGAAATTGTACTTTTGCAATTTAAGCATCATTCTTTGTAATCTCACTGGAGCAGAATGCATAGGCTTCTTTAGAAAAGTAAGCAGAGGTTGACGTTCATTTTCAATCTGAATAGCTCGACCATAAATATAATCATGAAACTTGGAGCATGCAAATGCTATAGCCAAAAGCTCTTCCTCAGTAGTAGCCTATGTATCTCAGTGTGAGTTAGTGTTCTAGATGCATAGGCTACTAGTCTGCCCTCTTGAAGTATGACTGAACCCAGGCCAAATTCTAAGCCATCACAGCAAAGAATAACTGGTTTGTTCACATCATAGCATCTTAACATAGGTGGGGTAGCAATTTTCTCGATGAAGTCTGGTATAAATTTGCCTAAATAGTTGGCCATGCCCAGAAAATGCTGTAAACTTTGTACATTGTTTGGCACTTACATCTCTGGAATAGTTGCTTGCTTGGTCGAGTCAGATCTCAAGCCTGAACTTGTAAACAAATGTCCCATGTACATAACTTCTGGAAGCCTGAATTTGCATTTCAGAGGATTGAGCTGTAAGTTTACTTCATGTACTCTGTCTAGAACTTTCTTGAGGTTTCTGTCATGCTCTGCCTCCAATCAACAGATCATCTACCATTATGGCACAAGAATAACCTGAAAAAATTTGTTCCATTGCACACTTTAAAATGTCACTTGCAGAATATATCCAAATGGCATCTTTAGGAATCTATATCTACCAAACGGAGTACCAAAAGTAGTTAGAAATGAGGATTTGCGATTCAGCATCACTTGCCAAAATGAACTATTTGCATCCAAAACAGAGAATACAGTGGCATTCAGTATTAGAGATGCAACTTCTTCAACTGTGCGCATTGGACGATACAGTCTTTTTAATGCTTCTTTCAAATCTCTTGGGTCAATGCATATACTGATTTCATCTGAGCCTTTCTTGTGAGTGGCTACCATAGACAAAACCCATTCAGTTGGTTCTGTGACTGGACAAATTACACCTTGCTGCACCATTTAATCCAGCTGAGCTTTTACTTTATCTTGCATAGCTATAAGAACTCTTCTTGCTGGTTTGACCACTGGAGTGATCTCTGGGTCTACCTTCCTGGAATATACAACCAGAAGCTTGCCCAATGTATCATCAAAAATATCGGCATAATCTGAAAAAATGGCTTTGGAGAAATTGGTACTCAGAACTGCACTTACATGATGAACTTCTTTAGCAAAAGAAAGCAGATTCATTCTTAAACTATCTTTGAGACCCAATAAAGATTGCACTGGCCTTCAGACTACATAGAATAACAAGTTGTAACAGTTCTTGGCCAAATAACATGAACGTATCACTGAACCTTCAGTTTGAATTTCTTCAGCTCCATAAGCAACAAGCCTTCCACTGCTGGTTACATTGACTTGTTCATTAGTTTGCACTTTTGCAAATGTGTCCACAGATATAACATTATACTTTGACCCAGTGTTTACTTTGACCCCTGTGGATTTTCCATTAATTCGGTCTGTACAAAACACTTCACTTCTTGTCAATAAGTTTACTGAATCAATTATTTCACCAAGCACTGATACACCATCTACATATAAAGCTGACTGCTTCAGCTCTACTTGATCAACTTGCTTTTTTGTGTGACCTTACTTTATAACTGTGTGAGGCTTACATGATTTACAAAACTTTTGGAAATTATTCAATTTTTTACTCTTGTGACATTGCTCACCAAATGTTAAGCACTTCTCTCTTTTAGACTCATGATTTGCACCACAATTGTAACAGTTAACAATAAAGCTAGACCTGGGTTTTGCTGCTTCACGTTTGTGTTGCACTGAGCTGGCACTGGAGCTTGCACTTTTCCTGGAGCTTTCTAGAAAACTTTGTGGCTTCTTTGGAAATCCTGTAGCTGCCACATGCTTAGGCCTGTTCTTGTTTGTCACATGTGCATACTGTCTACATGTGCTCTGGAGCCAACTGAACCCATGCTTTTGTCACTCGCAAGCATACTTGTAAGTTTTTCTGTCATCTCATGGATTTGACAAACCTATATGGCTTTGCTCAACATTAAATCACTGTCACAAAGTAAAATCTTTCTCACAGCACCACTATTAATACCACATACAAGCCTATCCTTTATCTGATCATCTTTTAGATAACCAAACTGACACATCTTAGCTCTGTTTCTCAAGTCAGTTATATAAGCTGCAAATGTTTCCCCCGATTTCTGATCTCTTGTGTAAAACAAATGCCTCTCTAATGCAACATTCATCTGGGGGTTGCACATCTCTCTAAACTTTCACTTCAAACACTCTGGGTCTTCCCTTTTATTCAGCTTGTACAACAATATGGTGGTCTGCACCTTCTCCTTCATATACTGCTGGTCCATACACAAATGAATGCTCTTTCAATGGCTTCTGACCCTGCTAAATTTAGCAAAATTAATGCTCTGGTGCATGCATCTCTATCTACATAAGCTGGTTGTATGAAAATATCATACTCTTGCTCAAATATTCTCCATTTCCCTGCAACATTCTGATCAAAGACAAGCGGTAGGGGTTTTCAAAATCCATCTGCCATATTAACACATACCAGAGAAGGGTTTTTTTTTTGTTTGCAAATAAGCATGGATATATACATATACACATATGCAGAAGTTTCTGGCATAAACAGAACTTGTCCAATGCCTTCGTGCTCTGAACTTCTATTCTCATTGGTTGGAATTATGCTAATGAACGAACTTGTACTTTTGAATAACTGAACGTTGCGAAATTAACTTCTCGGGCTTTGCAATACTTTACTAACTTTGAGAAATAACTTTTTGGTACTTTACTGAACTTTGTAAAATAACTTTTGATACTTTACTGAACTTTACAAAATAACTTTTCGGGCTTTTCAATGCTTTCTGAATACTATCGGTAAAGGCAGAGATGCTAAAGTAATTTATCATCACTTGTGAATCTTATTTGTAAAGGCAAAAATGCTACAGTCACACACCATCACTTGTTAAAGTTGTCAGTTTAAGAAACATTCAAAAACTTTACGATGCAACTGAATAACTCATGAGCAATGTGATACCCTTTTAATGTCATCTTTTGCAAGAAAACAGCTGTTATTAGCATAAGAAACATGTCAAGCAACTGCACAATGCGAATAAATCAAACATCTGCTGCCCTAAACTCAATAACTTTTGAAGTAATCATATTTTGTGAATGACTGCATACAGCACACTAAAATGTCCCCAAAATGGTGGTGCCTTGCTAGGCAACTCTTTACAGTACAAGAAGCACTCTGTAATGGTTGCACTTTGTGAATAGGCTCACCCGGCACAAGAACTTTTCAAAATAGCTATACGTTGACTGGATTGCATGAAATAGTTGCACTTTGCACACAATGAACTCTTTGAAATACATGTACAGTAATAAGCACACACTGTAAGTCCTTTTAGACGCTCCAAAATTCTTCAAATAACGTTAGTTATGGCCTTGATACAATACGAAGTCATAGTTATGCCCAAACACAGCACTTTGCCCAAACACATGCGGTCACCTTGATTTATTTTGTTGTCCAAACACATGCAGTCACCTTGCTTTATTTTGCTTAATGTGCCCTTTCCTTTTCTTATTGTAATTGTTTTGCTTGTTTAAGCCCTTTTCATCCCTAATGTACTTTTCTTGTGCTCGTTTTACTCTAAACATGCCCAACTTTGCCTCAAACACACTTGTTTTGCTTTAAATATACTCATTTTCTGCTTTAAACATACTTGTTTTGCTTTACAGTTAATTGTTTCATTGAATACTTTTATCTTAAACATTTTCTTTAGTTAACAAACTTTTTGTACTTTCCACTTGCCTGATAATACGCTTTGTGCCCTTGTAATGCCCCTTTATTGTCTTTCACATCGAGTTACCTTTGATTCTTTCTGGCTATGTTTGTACTCTTTTCTCTCGGTTTTACCTTTGCTGTCATCTTTACATCTCATGGCTCGGAATATTCTTCTCTCTTCCATCCCGGTTCTAACATCATGTCACTTTCATGTTAGGACACAAATAAACAAATCTTTGTGGGTTCTGTTCAAGTAGCTTTATTACAAACACATTACTGTTGTTGACTATAGACTGTAACTTAAGTAACTTTTATGCAACTAATGACTAAGATCATGCATACTTACTCCCTAGCTGCATGTACAAAATGCACTGAAGTTGTGCACGTGTGCGGTTTATATATATGTATGTACAGCCTCGCATGCTTCTTAAAGATACAGGCAGGCACACTTTACACTCTGATCTGCACTATAAATAAGATTATTCACCCTGGAAATCCCACAACATCTAACCCTTAACTAAACAATGCAGCACAAGAAACTGCTACCCTTCTCAACTGCTACTTTATTGACTCCATCCGTAAACTAACCAGTATAGACACAAACATCAACCCCTCTCCCCCCCACCAACTCACAAAATCCCCTTTTCACTACAGCTAGTTCCCACAGCTTACATAACATCACTTCTCCACAAACTAAAGCCATCTTCTTCTTCTTCTTCTTATAACCTAATTCCCCATTTTTCTAAAGATCACTGCTGACTCAATAGCTTACCCTATCTCTGCACTAATCAGTAGGTTGATCCAAGAATCAATAGTTCCAGATATCTGGAAAATATTCTATATCATACCATTACATAAAGGTGGAAACTCCATGGACCCTTCTCACTTTAGTCCCATAGCCATACTGTCCCCACTCTCTAAAATCCTCAAAAAATCCATACACGCACAGCTTCTTCATTATCTCATTCAAGAAAACCTTCTGACATCAACACAACATGGCTTTTGGCCCAACCACAGTACTGCTACCACCCTTATATCCTTCACACATGCTGTAGCTGAAGCTAGACACAACAGACTTGTCTCTTGTCTGTTTCTCGACCTCTCAAAAGCTTTTGATACAGTATCACACTGTAAATTACTATCAAAGTTATCTGACCTCTCTATTTCCACTCTTGAATGTTTTTTTTTCAAAACAGGTTTATTGTTTTAACATATAAGAGAAATATCATAACAATTTTATACAAGTAATTAAAAATAGGTATTATTATAATATTCAACAAAACAACTAAAGTATTTACAAAGACATCCACTACAATCAGATCAATTAATTAAACTAAAATACCATGCTATTGAAATTAAATTTTTTTTAACAAATTTTGTAAATTATCCCATACAATATAATAAGATGTTTTTCTATTTGTTCTTGTCCTAATTGTGTTTATTTCCATATGGCACACTATATTCATAACATTTTTAAATTCATTGAACGAAGGAGGTGTATCTGAAATCCAATTTCTAGTTATTATTTTCCTAGCCACTGCTAGAATAGACCATAACAAGGGAAGCTTAACCTTTTAACACTTTGAGGTACAGGTGTGTTGAATAATATAAGAGCTTTAGAAATAATGAAATTATCTGTAAAAGAGCCTGCAAAAATTCATTAATTGACTTCCAGTATTCTTTCAATTTTATACAGTCATAAAACATATGAGCCCAGTCAGCATTAATTTCTACATTACATCTCTTACATAAATTATCTTTATTATTTATTTTATTCATCATCAAAGGTGTATAAAAGATCTATGTAAAATTTCCATGTATAAAGTCTCCAGACAATGGAAGACGTAGTTCTATAAGCAGATTCCAAAATATATTGTTTATCTTGTTGATTTGGTGGGTCCCCATTAATAGAAGTGAAATAATTCCAGTATGAATCTACACTGTAAAAGGTTTCTTGTCTGATAATTTTATGTATGTATGAAAGTTTACCTTTATCAGAAACTTTATGTTGTAAATTTAATATCAAGTAATCAATCAGTGTTGGAATAGATTCTTTAACTGTTATAGACATTAGATCTATTTTATTAATGAGATGTTGTCTAAAGGTCTGAACCTCTAACCAGCAAGTTTCTCTTAGATCAAATTCTTGTTTTAAGAAATCTAGATTTTTAACTTTATTATCAGATATCAACTGATACCAGTACTTTAGATCATTATCTATAGCTAAATGAGTTCCTTCAGAAGTAGATGACAAAAGCATACCCTGAGTATACATTATAGGGAATACAATAAAATTCCATTCCCTATACTTAGGGTGCATGAATATAAAGTTATGATAACTAATAATAATATTTAATGGGTAACAAACCATATGTTTAGGTGTAATAGGTGAAGTACAAAATTCCTTTAGTAACCATAACATGGAGTTATTTACAATCATATTTTTATGTGTTAAGGAGATTTTCATGAAGTGTATACTAATTAGCTCCCAATAATCTTTCCATTTTGTGACATATGACTGATCTATTAATAAAGTAATAACTTTTACAACAGAAGAGATAGTATATAAATTAAAGTCTGGAAAAGAAATACCCCCTTGAGACCAGCTATTAGTATGTTTCTTTAATGCAATCCTAGGTCTATTAGGTGCCCATAGGAAATTTAACATTAGTGTATTCAGTTTCTTGATAATTATTTTTGTAGGTGGAAGTATTATTGATTGTATTAAGTATAAAATCTTGGGGAATATTATCATTTAAATAATTGTAAGTCTCTCCTCCATAGTAAAAAACATATTATTCCAGGTATTAAAAATATTTTGTATATTAAGAAAACAGGTATTATAATTATTATATATAATAAATTTAATATCTTTAGATAGTATTATACCTAAATAAGTTATCTGACCTGAATTGGGTACATATTTAGTAAAATCACTAATGAGAATATTTTTTCGTGTATATATAGGTAGTATTTTAGTTTTTTCTTCATTGAATATTAAACCAGAAATACTTTTAAAATTCATCATGTTATCAAATAGAGACTGCATAGAAGAATTAGATACTGCTGATGCAATTAGAACATCATCTGCAAAAAGTTGAATTTTGGATGTTGTATTTTCATCTATTTCAAAACCCTCTATGTCAGTACTGTTTCTGATCAAATTAGCCCAAGGCTCCATTACTAAAGTGAATAATAGTGGAGAAAGTGGACATCCTTGTTTTGTACCTTTAAGAATGGGTATTTTTTGTGAAACATAAGTTCCTACCTTAATATAAGCTAACGTTCCTTTGTATAAATGCTCAATTAGATTTACAAATGCATCTGAGAAGTTTGTGCACTTCATTAAGGTAAACAGATAGTCCCAACTTACTGAATCAAATACTGAACTTATATCAAGACTAATAAGTGTTAAATCTTTCTTTTCCTATTTGCAAAATCTATTAATGTTAAAGTTCTTCTTATATTATCAAAAGTATTTCTATTTACAATGAAGCCTGTCTGATCTATATCTATAATGGCGGGAATGATTGTCTTCAATCTATCAGCAAAAATACTCATAAACATTTTATAATCAACATTAAGTAATGAGATGGGCCGATATGAAGTACATCTAGTTGGATCTTTATTAGGTTTTAAAATTGGCGAAATAAATGTATATTGCCAAGATGGGGGGGGGTTATTAACTCAGTTTGGGCCAAAATAAAAACCTTATGTATTAATGAATATGTACTTTTAGAAAGGATTTTATATATCTCTGGTATAATACCATCATTACCCGGTGCTTTGTTTGATTTAAGCTTATTTATTTGTGTAATAACGTCTGTATATGAAATACTCTTGTCCAATAGTTTAATCTGTTGTTTATTAAGCTTTTTATTCGTGTTTGTGGTTATAAACTCCTCTATTTTATCTTTAGGTTCCATGTTAATGTTATTATGGTTAATTTTGTGAAAGTGATTTCTAAATTCATCTAGTATTTCTGGTATACTAGAAACATTCTTCTTTTTCCTTAGAGAAAAGATTTCTTTGATATGGTTTTGTTTATTCAGCCTCTTTGTTTTATTTTTAAGTCTATGTAAGTATTTGGAGCTTATTGAATAAGACAAAAACTTGTATTTCTCTAAAGTTATTTTAACTTTATGAGTTAAAATTTCTTTGTATTTCTCATTTAGTTTGTTTATTTCTTCAATAACTTTCTTGTCCATAATATTTTCTTTATTATTATGTTTATAAGAGTCTAATTTACTTTGAATATCTAACAATTCCTTATCCCAAGATTTCCTTTTATTATTATACCATCTGATACTTTGTCCATATAGATATGATTTTAAGGCATCCCAAACATAGACA